>NC_040089.1:13923239-13982512 GCF_003369695.1 Bos indicus x Bos taurus
GTGAACCTGTCTCCGCTGCTGAGGTACCCTATAGTATAAACAGAGTCTCCTTCAGTATCAGTCACTTCCAGGAGTTTGACAGTATTCGGGTGGTTTAACATTCTCATGCTGTTAACCTCTCAAAACAGTTCCTGTAAGCTGGAGAAGCTCTGATTTGTCTTGTGAATGGCCTTGATCGATACCACTCCCCTGATCAGAACATGCTGGGCCAACTTCACTTTGGCAGTGTGGCCTTCACCAATTGTCTGAACTATCTCATAATTCTCAATATGAGCAATCTTGTTAGCGGAGATGGCCATGAGGTCCTGCATCCCTAACTATACTAACTACCACTGCTGCTGCTGCTGCTCAGTCGCTTCAGTCGTGTCCGACTCTGTGCGACCCCACAGAGGGCAGCCTACCAGGCTCCTCAGTCCCTGGGATTCTCCAGGCAACAACACTGGAGTGGGTTGCCATTTCCTTCTCCATTAACTACCACTGCTGCTGCTGAGTCGCGTCAGTTGTGACCGACTCTGTGCTACCCTATAGACGGCAGCCCACCAGGCTCCCCTGTCCCTGGGATTCTCCAGGCAAGAACACTGGAGTGGGTTGCCAGCTATACTAATTACCTAACTATACTAACTATACCACTAAGTATACTCACTACCACTAAGCCCTCACTAAGAATCCTAACTGTTCCAGCAATACTGCATATGCAAACAGTCCTATACAACTATATTAATGCTCACTACTGTGCTAACAGTGCTAACACTAACTATGCTAATCAAGTATTAACTATACGACCTTTTGCTAAGTATACCAATGGTACTAACAGTGCTAACACAAACTATACTATCTATGCTAACAATATTATCTATGCCAAATATTCTAACTATATCAATGATACTCTCTCTACTAATACTAGCTGCACTAAAACAAAATAAGATAAAATGAGAAAATGAAGGGAAAAAATTGGAAAAAAAAACAAAAAAATGAGGAGAAACTAAAAATGAAAGAAGAAATGATCAGACACAAATTTAAAAAATGAGAAATGATAAAGGAAAAAAAGAAAAAGAAAAAAGAGAGGAAAAGGAAAAAATCAACAAAATCATGGACAAAAGCTCGCTAACTGTAGGTCCAGCCATCAGGTCACCAAAATCAACTTCCTGGGCTCTGTGGACAAAAACCTGCACCCAGCTGGGGGTCTTATAAAGGGTGTTTTGTGAGTTTCATCACAGTGATTGCCTGTGAGGTCAGAGGCAAGCAACAGACCAATCGTGGCTGGGGATAAGCCCAGTGGTTTCTCCCTTTTCAGGTCCAATGCCCCTTTACACTTAGGAAAAAGTCCCAAAGAGGTTTTTTCTTATAATATATTAGAGACTGGTATTCACTTTGATAGAAATTAAAATCTGTAGGAGGCTTCAGCAACTTTTTCATTTCTAGTTTGAATAATTAGTAATAATTTAAAGGACCTCATAATGTCTTACATTGAAATATTCAGTTCTTTTTCCTTAATCTCTGGTCACAAAGTGATGATTTAACTGACTTGATGAAACTGTAGGAAAATGTTCTATTGTGTGAGACACTGGTAAAGCACATTTATTAATGTTTATGAAGCTGAGGGAAGATATTCCAGGAGGATCAAGAGCAGATTTCTCATTGGGAAGCCTCAGAAGTCAGATGACAATGGGTCAGTGTTCTTTGAAATGTGGAAGGAAAGAAGCTGTTAACCAAGAATCCTATGTTAGCAAAACTGTCCTTCAAAAATGAAACAGTGATAGAGGCATTCCCAGTTCATGAGAGTTGTGGGAATTCTCCACCACCCGACCTCCTGAGCAGGGAGTCCTTCAGGTTGGAATGAAAGATCTTCAACAGTAACTCTAAGCCTTATGAAGAGATGAAGATCTCTGGTAAAAGGTGATAAACAGATGATTAGAAAAAGTGCTACACTGCTGGTAATTTAAAATGGATAACCAGCAAGGACCTACTGTATAGCCCAAGGAATTCCACACAATGATATGTGGCAGCCTGGATGAGAGAGGTGTTTGAGGGAGAATGGATACACGTGTATGTATGGCTGAATCCCTTTTCTTGCACCTGAAATTATCACAGTATTGTCAATCAGCTGTGTTATTGTTGTTCAGTCCACCTAGTCATGTCCCACTCTGCAACCCCATGGACTACAGCACTCCAGGCCTCCCTGTCCCTCAGTCAGTCAGTTCAGTCGCTCAGTCGTGTCCGACTCTTTGTGACCCCATGGACTGCAGCACACCAGGTCTCCCTGTCCATCACCAACTCCCGGAGTTCACTCAGACTCATGTCCATCGAGTCAGTGATGCCATCCAGCCATCTCATCCTCTCTCGTCCCTGCTCCTCTTGCCCCCAATACCTCCCAGCATCAGAGTCTTTCCAATGAGTCAACTCTTTGCACGAGGTGGCCAAAGTACTGGGAGTTTCAGCTTTAGCATCATTCCTTCCAAAGAAATCCCCGGGCTGATCTCCTGCAGTCTAGGGGACTCTCAAGAGTCCTGTCCAACACCACAGTTCAAAAGCATCAATTCTTGGGCGCTCAGCCTTCTTCACAGTCCAACTCTCACATCCATACATGACCACAGGAAAAACCATAGCCTGGACTAGACGGACCTTTGTTGGCAAGTAATGTCTCTGCTTTTGAATATGCTATCTAGGTTGGTGATAACTTTCCTTCCAAGGAGGAACCGTCTTTTAATTTCATGGCTGCAGTCACCATCTGCAGTGATTTTGGAGCCCAGAAAAATAAAGGTCTGACACTGTTTCCACCGTTTCCCCATCTATTTCCCATGAAGTGATGGGACCGGATGCCATGATCTTCGTTTCTGAATGTTGAGCTTTAAGCCAACTTTTTCACTCTCCACTTTCACTTTCATCAAGAGGCTTTGAGTTCCTCTTCACTTTCTGCGATAAGGGTGGTGTCATCTGCATATCTGAGGTTATTGATATTTCTTCCGGCAGTCTTGATTCCAGCTTGTGCTTCTTCCCGTCCAGCGTTTCTCATGATGTACTCTGCATAGAAGTTAAATAAGCAGGGTGACAATATACAGCCTTGACATACTCCTTTTCCTATTTGGAACCAGTCTGTTGTTCCATGTCTTGTTCTAACTGTTCTTCCTGACCCTGCATATAAGTTTCTCAAGAGGCAGATCAGGTGGTCTGGTATTCCCATCTCTGAAGAATTTTCCACAGTTTATTGTGATCCACACAGTCACAGGCTTTGGCATAGTCAATAAAGCAGAAATAGATGTTTTTCTGAACTCTCTTGCTTTTTTGATGATCCAGCGGATGTTGGCAATTTGATCTCTGGTTCCTCTGCCTTTTCTAAAACCAGCTTGAACATCAGGAAGTTCACGGTTCACATATTGCTGAAGCCTGGCTTGGAGAATTTTGAGCATTACTTTACTAGCCTGTGAGATAAGTGTAATTGTGTGGTAGTTTGAGTATTCTTTGGCATTGCCTTTCTCTGGGATTGGAATGAAAACTGACCTTTTCCAGTGCTGTGGCCACTGCTGAGTTTTCCAAATTTGCTGGCATATTGAGTGCAGCACTTTCACAGCATCATCTTTCAGGATTTGGAATAGCTCAACTGGAATTCTATCACCTCCACTAGCTTTGTTCGTAGTGATGCTTTCTAAGGCCCACTTGACTTCACATTCCAGGATGTCTGGCTCTAGGGTAGTGATCACACCATCGTGATTATCTGGGTTGTGTAGATCTTTTTTGTACAGTTCTTCTGTGTATTCTTGCCATCTCTTCTTAATATCTTCTGCTTCTGTTAGGTCCATCCCATTTCTTTCCTTTATCGAGCCTATCTTTGCATGAAATGTTCCTTTGGCATCTCTGATGTTCTTGAAGAGATTTCTAGTCTTTCCATTCTGTTGTTTTCCTCTATTTCTTTGCATTGATCAGCTGAAGAAGGCTTTCTTATATACTATAGTATACTAATCTATACTAACTATAGACCCTATGTCCAAATACAGTCAAATTGGTGGTTAGGGCTTCAGTATATACATTTTGAGGGGAAACAGTTTGGTCTATACATTCCATCTTTTGCCCACCCCCGCCCAGATTCATGTCCTTGTCATGTGCTATTAAGATACACTCACCTCATCTCGACATCCCTAGAAGTCTTAAGCCATTCCAACATCTATTCCAAGCCCAAAGTCTCACTAAAATGTCACCTGATCAGGTATAGGTGAGAAGTGATGCGTAAAATTAACCCTCACAGAACCCATAAAGAAAAATATAACACATTGTTGAAACACAAATAACAGAAAAGTTGAACAAGTAAAGGTATTCTCAGTGCTATAAAGGAGTCCAGTCCCTTAAATGAACCAGAACATGTACCTCCAATTCAGATTGCTGTAGAATTCTTTCTTTCAGAACTTAAGATAATTTTGACATTCATATGGGAGAATGAGTGAGGACAAGAGACTTTGAGAAAAACGAATTATTAGAAGTATAGAAAGACTTTCCTTTTCTGATTTCAAAGTGTCCTGCAGAGCTGTTGTAAGTAAATAGTGCAGCATCAGTGCAGAATAGACATAGGTCGTGAAGTATAATTAGATACAGAAACAGATCCATGTTAAATGAGTAAAGTTAAAAAGCACTTAATCATAGAGGGAAGAAGAGTTTTTAAAAATGAACAGTATTAAACCACAGAAAGGTTTTGTATAGACATTAAAGAAGACCTAAATAAATGAAAAGGCATCATATACTGATAGATCACAAACTTAGTATTATTCACATGACAGCAAATTGATCTACAGATTCAACCCAATCCCAGCATCTTTGCAGAAATTGATGAGCTGATCCTAACATTCTTATGGAAATACAGAGACCCAGGATAGCCAAAACAATTTAGAAAAAGGACAAAGTTGGAGGACTGAGACTTCTCAATTTCAAATATACTGCTGCTGCTGCTGCTAAGTCGCTTCAGTCGTGTCCAACTCTGTGCGACCCCAAGATGGGAGCCCACCAGCCTCCCCTGTCCCTGGGATTCTCCAGGCAAGAACACTGGAGTGGGTTGCCATTTCCTTCTCCCGTGCATGAAAGTGAAAAGTGGAAGTGAAGGCACTCAGGCGTGTCCAACTCTGTGCGACCCCATAGACGGCAGCCCACCAGGCTCCCCCATCCGTGGGATTTTCCAGGCAAGAGTACTGGGGTGGGGTGCCATTGCCTTCTCCGTCAAATATACTACAAAGCTGTAAAAACCAGAACAGTATGGTACTAATGTGGACTTCCCTGGTGGCTCAGTTGTAAAGAACCCAGCTGCCAATGCAGGAGATATGGGTTTGATCCCTAGGTTGGGAAGATTCTTGGAGAAGAAAATGGCAACCCACTCCAGTATTCTCCAGCCTGGGAAACTGCATGGGCAGAGGAGCCTGGTGGGCTACAGTCTATGGGTTCACAAAGAGTCGGACATGATGTAATGATGAAACAACAGCAATAAGACCATTTGGGATTTTGGATATGTATGTATTTCACTTCTTATTTTGAAAGAATTTAGGAGTTATAGAAACTGGAAAAATAATACCTTCAACCAGCTGCCTTCAACCAGCTTCTACTAATGTGAATATCTTATACATTACAAAGATTAAAATCAGGAAATTAACACTGATGTAGTAGTTATTATAGACCATATTTGAATTTTATCCGTTGTTCCACTAGACCGGTTCAGTCCTTTTTCCAGTCTAGGATCCAGTTTAGACTTCTTGATTAACTTGGTTATCTGTCTTTGTAGTGTGTCCAATCTGTGAAATCTTTGGTCTTTTGTTACTTTCTTTTCTGCCTTTCCTTTCTTGCCTCCTCCTTCCTTCTTTCTTTCCTTTTTCACGATGACCTTGACACTTTTGAGAAATACTATCCAATGGTTATTCGGCTTCCCTGCTGGTTCAGTTGGAGAAGGTGATGGCACCCCACTGCAGTACCCTTGCCTGGAAAATCCCATGGACGGAGGAGCCTGGTAGGCTGCAGTCCATGGGGTCTCGAAGAGTCGGACACGACTGAGCGACTTCCCTTTCACTTTGCACTTTCATGCATTGGAGAAGCAAATGGCAGCCCACTCCAGTGTTCTTGCCTGGAGTATCCCAGGGACGGCGGAGCCTGGTGGGCTGCCTTCTATGGGGTCACACAGAGTCGGACACGACTGAAGTGACTTAGCAGCAGCAGCAGCTGGCTCAATGGTAAAGAATCCGCCTACCAATGCAGGGGACGTGGCTTTGATACCTGGGTGGGGAAGATCTCCTGGAGAGGGACATGGCAACCCACTCCAGTATTCTTGCCTGGGGAAATCTATGGACAAAGGAGCCTGATGGGCTACAGTCCATGGGTTGCAAAGAGTTGGACACAACTTAGCAACTAAACAACAACAGTCTACTAATTACCTTATCAAGTGTCCCTCAGCCTGGATTTGTCTGATTAGATGGGATAGAATATTTTTGGCAAGATCACTACTGAAGTGATGTTATGACCTTTATCCTTGTCTGTGCATCATTTCAGAAGGTGCATGAGTGCAGTTTGTGCCACTAATGATATCGATTTTGATCACTTGGTTAAGGTGCTGAATGATAGAATTATCCACTGTAAATGTGTTTTCGCATTTGTCATGAACAAATATCTTGTGGGGAGATACTTTGGGACTATTCAAATGTCCTGTTTCTCATCTCACTTTTGCCCATTAACTTTAGCATCCTTCAATGATTACTTCTCTGCATCAGTGTTCACTGTGGTGTTTACTAATGGTCATTTTAAATTTTCATCATTCCTTATCAAATTATTAATTGAATTATACTGTCAGGAAGAGCAAGTCCTTCATCTCCACTTATTATTCATTTATTTTTTGTATTAGTATGGATTCATGGATATTATTTTAGTCTATGGGTTATAACCCATTACTATACTTGTATTTATTTTGTTGCTCAAACTGTCCCAGATTTAGTCAGTGGGAGCTTATTCAATTTAGCCCATGTGTCTTTCTCAACATGTTCACATCATTTGTTGAACGTTTCCTTCTTAAATTTTTGGTTCCATAAATATTCCAGGCTCATCTTACACATATAATTTTTAATGCTTCTGTCCTCCAACTTCCTATATCTTTAAGGATCTCTATTTCCTTTTATCAAATAATGATATTTATAAACCAAAAGATGGGCACTGCTTATAGTTATTGCTACTGATATGTTACTGCTTCTAGGATTTCTCAGGAAAGATAGCTATGAAATGAATTATTTACTAATGAAAAATATTCATTTCTGTATCTATTTACGCACACACATATTAAAAGTATGAGTTCATACTACTAGTCCTAAACCCAGTCCCACATCACTGGATGTCTTGTTACTTTCTTTCCTTATTTATAGCTCCTTTCTCTGACTGGGAGAAACTTGGCCCACATTTTTCACCACAGATTTACTTACTATAATCCAAGTATACACGTAAACTAGTTTCCGAATTTCTAACTCACAGTCTTGCACCAAAAACAAATTTGCTAATCTTAAAGAAAAAAATACTCCATGATGTGTGTTACAGTTGGTAAGGCAGGCTTTGTTCGGAACCATCATGGTAGGTGGGGGGACCACTGTAGTGGGATTTTACAGTGGAGTCATGAGATTGGGCTCAACTCTGTGTACAACCTGGACCAGTGGGAATTTATAGCCAGAGAGTAAGGCAGTGGTTGCGAAAACATAACGGGGAGAAAAAGGGGATCTGGCTAAAATGACCTAACAGGATTCTTGCTATAACATACTCTACAGAAAACAGTTTAGATAGCTCTTTTTGACTTAAAAATCAGATCATTAAAGTCATTCCATACCAATTCGGGGAAATTGTCCCCCCCCCACCCCACCCCCTGCCTCCCACACACACCTCTCTTTTTTAACGGCTGTCTACCATTCAGTGTATGGATGGAGTATAGTTTATTCAATAACTCTTCAATTTGTGGACATTTAGGTTGTTTCTAGTATTTTGCATATGCAAGCAATGCTGAAGAAATGTTCACATTTACTTTCATATTTTTGAAGGTGTACCTGCTGGATTAGAAGTGAAATTGCTGAGTCAAAAGGTCGGTGTGTATGAAATTTTGTTAACTTATCTCCAAATTCCCTTCCAGATGGAGCACACCAATTTTCATTTCCACCAGCAATGTATGAAAGAAACTTATCTCCTTTGGGGATTTATTTAATGGTCAGAGCCTGGTCCACGTAAACTTCTGGGATGCAGAGATTTTAAAATTCAATTTAATATTTGTTGAAATACTTTCTTGCTTTGCTTCTCTGTATGTGTAAGCCAGCAGTTTATTAACTGTGACTTTGGGTAAGGTACTTAAACAATAAAACTAGGCTTTATTGTTTATAAATATGTAAAATGATAAAACTTGCTTTTAAAAACTTTTTTAACATAGTGAGATTATGTATATAGGGAGTGTATTCCAGTGCCTGTCAATAAATGAGGATTTAGGATGAGTGAAGTGCTTCATAAATACATAGTAAAATAAAGTATTTAATTTTCTCCTGGCATCTTTGCACAGCACAGATGCCTGAATAAGGTGGCTCTTTTTCACAGTAGTTCATCTTTTTCACAGTAGTTCAACTGGGAGATATTAGGACCCGTCCTTTCCTTTAATAGTTGGGCCCTCAACGGTAGCACAGCGTCATGTTCAAATATTTACTCAAGAATGTGGTACCTCTTGATTCAGCTATTTGTCCAAAATATCTACCAAAACCACCATCTCTTTTCTATCCCTAAAGACACTGCCCTAATCCAGGGCTCCATCTGTGACCTGGTCTCATGTCTTCTAACAGCTCTCCCTGACTCTGGAGTCGCTCCTCCACCTCCTTCTCTACACGGTTCTGGAGGATTCCACTGTAATCTCTTGTGTAATTTCCATGGTTAAAAGCCTGTCTTTGACTCCACGTGATTTAGGGATTCTAAAGCCCATAGGTATATTTGCCTTTTCCTTGATAATCTTTGGGCTTTCCCAGCAGTAAGCTTTTGGGCATGTTATTCCATTGGCGTGGAATTCCCTGCCTGATCTTTCAGCCTGGTGAAATCCTTGTGAAATTTTAGTTTTGAGATGTCCCTGACAGCTTGCTACTGCCAATGGCACTCTGAATGAAATCTCCACCCTAGCTCTTAACAGCTGTTCTGGCCCCGTGCTTAGACCTTAAGTACAAAATCTAGGTTCTGATTATCCTTGTTTCATGTACCAGGTTATATTGCCTTAATCTTTCTTGTTCTCTAACAGTCTCCTCAGTCAGACTTCCAGCTGCTTGAGAGCAACAGTGATGGTTTAATCACCTTACCATCTGTAAGACCTCACACAGAACCTGGTCCAGAGTGAGGGGTCAATAATGCATGTTGCTGAGTGTGTTTGCTGTGGGCCGTGGGGTCAGGGAAGAGAGACTCCGCTTTTCAAAAGCAGAAGAAGTCTGTTCTCCACACTGATGGGACAGGCATGATGTGCTCCCACCTGTTTTATTTCTTTCCAGCTATGGGAGGCCAAGGGTCCCAAGACCAGGCTGCTTGTACTGAAAACTGCTCTGCTCTTGTATGCACTGCCTTAGAGAGACCTTATCCCTGCCTCTTTAACATGAAGTGTTGAAGTTATTTTAATCTTGTTAATCGTAGTTTATTTTGGGTAGTCAGCCAAACACTGATACATGTGTCTTAAACCAGTGGTTCTCATTTTTTTTTTTTTTTTCTCCCAATGCCTTGTCCTAGAGTACACTTGAGAATTTGTCAGACTAGAGTGTGGAGGAATGCAAAAGGGTTCAGAAGTCTCTAGAGGTCAGCAACAGAACCCCTCTCTTCCTCTTAGCCAAATGAACTCCTCTGTAGGAGTGAAATACTCAGAACTGCATTAGAGAGAGCCTAACCCTCACTGTACACAGGAATATGGTTTTATTTTGAAGACCATTTTAGGCATCACAGTGCGTGTATTAGGAATTGCAGAGATAAGTGCTTTGGAAAATATGTTATCTGAGGAGGGTGATATTTAATCTTCTTTAGCAAAGATAAGACTTGTGGCAACATGGTTTCTTTTCTTTTCTTTTTTTTTAAATATTTTAAGCATCTATCTTTAATAAATAACTTCACTAAAACAGCATTGTAAAAAGTGAACTGTTAAAATTAAAAGGCACTTAAAATAAGAATGTGAATAGTATGAAACAAAACAGGAAACTCAAACAGTGAGAAGTAAATACACAGTGGTCTGTTATAGCACTAATGGAAAGTAAGAAATGCTTAAGTGATAGCTATTGCATGAGCCACAGTACAACTTCACATGTTCAATAAAAAGGAAAATGTACAGCTAAAACATCAATGAAAAAGTACTGATTTTTTAAAAGTCTTACCCCAAATTGCAAACCAATACATTAAATGATTAGAAGAGGTGATAAAAAGCACCAGGCTTTAAAAAGAAAATGAATAAAATAAAATTCACCCGGAGGTCCTCAATTTAGCAAATACTATGTAAATTAAGGCCTTTATGTAGATAATGCTAAATCAAGGACTTTTTGCAGAAAATTTCCCAAGACTTGAATTTACAAAGAGAAGGCAAAGAAGTTACCAAAATTAAGTAACTCTTCAAATGGCACACAGGTTTTAAAGCTATGTTTTCCCTTCCTAGCTCTGACTTTCCCCTTGGCCTTTGCAGATCAAATATTTCACTATTTTACACCTGTAACTCCTAGCATACTCATCTTTCAGGTATGTCATCAGTCATGTCTAACAGGCAAATAGCAAAATAATACATTGAAAACAATTCTAAACTAGAATTTCTATGGTTTCTATCGTCTAGTATTTGGCTTAGAAAATTGGTATCAAACATGCCCTGTGTGTTTTTAGGAGATGAAATTTGGTCCTATGGATGAGTGAAAAAAGCAGGAAGATTTTGGCTGCAACCAAGAGGTGGTGTGTGTCTCCCGTGCTAGGCCACAGTGGGTGCGTGTGCTGTCACTTTAGTTGTGTCTGAGTCTGTGCAATCCTGTAGACTGCAGCCTTCCTAGCTCCTCTGTCCATGGGATTCTCCAGGCAAGAACGCTAGAGGGGGTTGCCATGCCCTACTCTAGGGTCTCTTCCTGACCGAAGGATCAAATCCGTGTCTCCTATGTCTCGTGTGTTGGCAGGCGGGTTCTTTACTGCCAGTGCCACCTAGGTAGCCCAGGCTACAGTGGGTAGGAGATATACTTTTGTTATCAGTACATCTCTGTCTGTTGAAAGTTAATATTCACAGAGAAGGGCACCAAGACCCAGAGAGTAGTAGCCTGCCTGAGGTTGCCTGAGGTTGCTCTGCTCACTGGGCAGGAGAGACGGGTGCCCAGGCCTGAGGTCTTTCCCCTGCACCTCTCTGTCTGCTGTGGAGCTGAGCTCTTCACCATCCCCTTGGGTCATTTCTGTGTCCCAGTGACCCTCTCACTACTGTCTGGCACAGGGTCCAAGGTTGCACCAAGTGACCTTTAAGACCCCTTCCAAACATCAGACCCTACTTCTAATTCAAACCAAGGAGAAAATGAACTGGTCTTAGTTGAAGAGCTTCACTATGTTTTTACAGTCTCTTCCCTGCCCTGAACCAATCGACTCCTCTGTTCTATCTAGAGTTGCCAAAGAACCATCGTCTGGAAAGCACATTTCTCAGTTTGTATCCTTTACTGCTCCAAAATCTTGAGCAGTTCCCATCTGCCTAGGGGATAAATAAAATAATAGGGAATAAATTAAAAAAAAAAAAAAAAAAACAGGTACATTTCTCTTTTCTAAGCTTATTTGCTTTTATCTTCAGTCCCATTAGGCCCCTTTGCAGAGCCTGCCCTCCTGGGAAAGCGTTTTTTTTTACATTCCAATGCTCTCTGCTTTCTGTAACCTGGCTTTTCTCTCCTGCTGAAATGTGTTCCTCCCGGAAAACTCTCCTTGAATGCTTTTCATCCTTGAAAGGTGTCTAACTCCAGTGCACGTGCCCAACCACTAGTGATTCCCAACCGCCAGTGATCCTGAAGGGTGTCTAAGGTCAGCGCATGCGCCAAACTGCAAGTGCTGTCTGAGGCAGTGTGTAACGTCAGCGCAAGCGCCCAACCGCGAGTCCCAACCGCCAGGAATCCTGAAGGGTGTCTAACGTCAGCGCATGCGCCAAACCAAAAGTGATGTTCGCTGCTGCTGCTGGTAAGTCGCTTCAGTCGTGTCCGACTCTGTGCGACCCCAGAGACGGCAGCCTACGAGGCTCCCCAGTCCCTGGGATTCTCCAGGCAAGAACACTAGAGTGGGTTGCCATTTCCTTCTCCCGTGCCTGAAAGGGAAAAGTGGAAGTGAAGTCGCTCAGTCGTGTCCGACTCTTCGCGACCCCATGGACAGCAGCCTACCAGGCTCCTCTGTCCGTGGGATTTTCCAGGCAAGAGTACTGGAGTTGGGTGCCATTGCCTTCTCCGAGGAGGTGTCTAACGTCAGCGCATGTGTCCAACAGCAAGTGATGTTTGAAGGGTGTCTAACGTTAGTTACTCATTGGAAAAGACTCTGATGCTGGGAGGGATTGGGGGCAGGAGGAGAAGGGGACGACAGAGGATGAGATGGCTGGATGGCATCACCGACTCGATGGATGGGTTCACTTGAGTTTGAGTGAACCCCGGGTGTTGGTGATGGACAGGGAGGCCTGGCGTGCTGCAATTCGTTGGGTCGCAAAGAGTGGGAGAGGACGGAGCGACTGAACTGAACTAACGTTACTTAGCACGTGCACCCAGCCACAAGTGGAATCTGATGTTTGAAAGTGTGGAAGAATTACCTGTCTCAGACATACATGCACCCCGTTGTTCGTGGTTTTGGATTGTATGTGCTCTCATCTTGTCTCTTCAGTAAACTGTGAGTTTCCTGAGGGCAGGGTATAGATCAGTCTTTCCTGTCGGTCGCTCCCTCCCTCCTTGTTAATGTCTAAAGTGACAGTGAAAGTGAAGTCACTCAGTCGTGTCCGACTCTTTGTGACCCCATGGTCTGCAGCCTGCCAAACTCCTCCACCCATGGGGTTTTCCAGGCAAGACTACTGGAGTGGGTCAGCATTTCCTTCTCCAGGGCAGCTTCCCGACCCAGGGATTGAACCCTGGTCTCCTGCACCACAGGCAGACTCTTTACTGAGCCACCAGGGAATGTCTAGTGCAGTAACAAATCCACACTAGATAATCAGTGTTAACAGATCTATGGAGCCGGTAACAGACAAAAGTCATCAGGTTAGCTCCCAGAGCAAACTGTTCAACATGTTGTAGTGCCTGAAGAATTTAGGGGTTACTGACTGGAGAGGAAGAGGAGGGTGAGGCATATATTTTAGCGATTAATTCTTGCCTTGATATGTTTAGTCTTTTGAAGGATGAAAAGGAAGAAAAAAAGTAAAAGCTCTGTTGACAGTTAAAAGCAGACATCTGTTCTCTTCACCAAGTAGGTGCTCAGTCTTTTCAGGAGGAACTTAATTCATCTTTACATTTTTTTAACATCCCTATAATTGTTTTTCCTTTAAGAAATTTTCTATTTTCATAAGAAAATTCAGTTTCAGAGAGGCTCTTGAGTTTGCCCGAGTAAGTGGCAGAGGTGTCTAGACCCTAAGGTTTAGCTTCTGCTTGTCTTCCACTCTGCCTCCTCCTGGAGCCTGAGAGCACTTGTGAAAACAAGGGAGCCAGGGGGATGGTCAGCGGCTTCAGGAGATGCTTGAGCTCAGGTCGTGTTGCTTAGAGTTTGAAAAATACAAAAGTTAAAAGTGCAACTACTGTTCAAAGTTAGCGGATCTAACTCTTCTCCATTTGTTTCTCTTTAAAGAGAATGAGAGAGAAAGAGCTCAGGAGTCACCTTCTTGTCCTTAATTTTTCACCCTTTAACCAACCATTGGGCTTCCCAGGTGGCAGAGGAGCCTGGTGCGCTATGGTCCATGGGGTCACAAAGAGTCAGACGCAGCTGAAGCAACTTAGCACAGCACACAACCAGCTATTAACCCATCTTTAGAAAAAAATGAGTGATAAAAAACCAATGTCTCGACAGTGTACTAAACTAAAGGAAAATAAGCTATGTAGGTTTTTTGGTTTTGTTTTGTTTTTGTTTTTTAATGAAAATAGCAGGGAATCATGCTCTAAGATTCTCTTTTTAGCATGAGTTTGTTTGGCCTGAGAAACCACACCAATGCTCTGAAGAGACTTGTCCTGATTTCTGGAGTATTAATCAGTGAGGAAACGAGCCTGATCTGGGAGTCAGGCTCTGGATCTGACTCTGCCACTGTTCTGGTGGGCAAGATTGAGTCAGAAATACCATCTCTTCAGTTCTCTGTTTTTTCATTAATCAAAGGGATGCAGTGGATTAGAACAGAGATTCTCAGCCTCAGCAGGGTTGATGCTTTGAGAAATTCCTTGTTATGGAGGCTGTCCTGTGCATCCTAGGGCTTTCCCAGCATCCCTGACCTCTACCAGGTCGACCACAGTACCACTCACTCCTCTCCACCCGCTCGTCACGAGGTGTGATGACAAAACTTCTCCAGACACTGTCCAGTGTCCCTTGGGGGACAAAAACATCTTCATCTGCACCACGGGCTGCAAGCAGACTTTACGTCCGCTGGGTATTTATTGAGAATACCTGACAGGAGAGGCTCTGAGCTATGCACTGGGGCTATGACAGCAAAGAGGGTAAATGCTCTGCTGTCTTCATGGAGCTTCAGTCTGGTGGGGAAGGGAAGTCTCCAGGCTGTGGGGAGACCCTGGAATGGGTGTTATGCTTGGG
The DNA here is from genome assembly GCF_003369695.1 of Bos indicus x Bos taurus. Taxonomy (NCBI): domain Eukaryota; kingdom Metazoa; phylum Chordata; class Mammalia; order Artiodactyla; family Bovidae; genus Bos; species Bos indicus x Bos taurus. Next base: position 13,937,985 of record NC_040089.1, read on the forward strand.
TCCTGGCAGGAGTCAGGGGTCCTCTGGACTTATTACTCTGAGGACATGGAAACCTTGGAAGGACCCAGTCACTTCTCAGTACATCGTGTTATCTTGACCTGTTGCCCCCTCAGATAAGTGGGGTAAATGAGCATTTCCAACTGGGGATAGAGAGCTTCTGCAGCACAGGCTCATAAGGAGCTGGAGAAATGAAGAGTTGAGTATAAAATGGGCCCCAGAGCAGAATAAAATAATTCTTCGTGCTTACATACCATATACCTCTGGGGTAACGATTCGGGCCCGTTTATTTTCCTCTTGGTGACCATATATATTCGTGAGTAGAATGCCGCAGGGTGAGCCAGACATGGTGCCTGGAGTTACCTTTCTTAGCACTTGATTTTCTTTTGCAGTTCCACTTTCTATTTGAATAAAATCAGAATAAGCACAGCACATGCAGTGCTATTAGCACTCAATATTTCACATTTCTCTGAGGTGTTTCTATTTTCATGGGATTATGAGGACATTCTAAACCCAGTTTGAGAGGGGTCCAAAAAGGAAGAAAGTGGTTCCTGCTTTAAAGGAATGCACTGATCAGGTGTAAAGTTGTAGGCACTATAGCCTAGAGGGTCCAGGTTAAAAGGGTGGACTATTTGGGTTCATAGTTATTGCCCAGCTACTTTTTAGCTGTGCAACTTCAAGAAAGTCACTTTTTTTTGGTCACTTGTAAAATCATAATACTGATAGTATTTACCTCACCAGCTTCTTGTGAGGATTCAGAGATTTTGAACAGAAACTGGCATATGGAAATCACTTATTAAGTTTTGAAATAGTATCTGGGAATCACTGGGTCACTTGGATAAGGTCCTAGCTTATCCAAGTCACGAGTATATTTTGCCAAGCACTATGTTTAATGGACCTGGTGTTCTTGCCTGGGAAATCCCATGGACAGAGGAGCCTGGTGGCTCCTGTAGGACTGCAGTCCTACAGTCCATGCAGTCACAAAAGAGTCAGACACAGCTTAGCAACTAAACAACAGCAGGATTTCAACTGCAAATACTTTTATTTATACAAGTGATGATCACATGCTACTTGCTCATCCTTGCAAGTAGATCTCCTCCCCTGCTCTTCAAAATCTCAACTTTGTAGAGAAGTTTGAACAATTCTAAGGGTCTAAACATCACCCCAATCTCTCAAAACTACCTCCTTGAAAATGGCTCCATTCCACAGGGAAGGACCTGTGGGCGTACATTTTAAAGCTAGAGGAGGGTGAGGAGCCTCATTGTCTGGACCAGCTCCAGGGTCAACCTGTGGTCACACCCTCTGGATGTTCAGGAGATATTGATGGTCTGTGTGGGAACTATAGCATTTCCGCTGGGGTTTCGCTGTGTCCTTTGGCCAGGCCGTGGGCTGTTGCCTTGGCGACTTGGACTGAGAGAACAGCCCCTGTCACAAATCGCTCTTGATTTTCCACTAGGACCCTCAGAGACCCGCCAGACTGGACCAAGGCCTCTGGAGCCCTTCCCAAGAACCTTCTTGCTTGGAAGATTAGCAGTTTCTTCTCAAGCACCGCTCTCAACTTGGCTAAACACCTTGAAACAGTTCCAGCAAGACGTATGTCCCTCAGATCCCAGGGCAGGTAGGCGCTTGTGCGCATCCAGCGCTTCTGCTCGTAGCCATGTGGTCCTGACCACCTGGCAGTTACTGTGTATATTACTTACATATGTGTGCATATGTAAGTGTGTATGTGTGCTGTGCTTAGTTGCTCAGTCATGTCTGACTCTGCAACCCCTTGTACTGTAGCCTGCCAGGCTCATCTGTCCATGGGATTCTCCAGGCCAGAATACTGGAGTGGGTTGCCATGCCTTCCTCCAGGGGGTCTCCCCAACCCAGGGATTGAACTCAGGTCTCCCAGGTTGCAGGTGGATTCTTCACCATCTGAGGCACCAGAGAGTGAGTATATGTGTATGTACATATCTATGTTTATGTGTCTGTGGTTTAAAAAGTGTTGTTTCTAGAATTTACCATAACTACTGCTGTGTGTGTACCCCCAGAAGTCATAGGTTGAAATCTTAACTGCATATCGTATATATTTATAAAATGCATGTATTATAGTGAAGGGCAGGGAATCCAGTGTGCTACAGTCCATGGGGTCACAATGAGTCCAACAGGACTTAGTGACTGGCCAACAACAATGCATATGTATGTGTGAGTGTATGTGTCTATGCATGTATATGTTTATATATCTGTGGTTAAAACCCACTCCAGTATTCTTGCTTGGAGAAGTCCATGGACAGAGGACCCTGGCAGGCTATAGTCCATGGGGTCACAAAGAGGGGGACACGACTGAGAGACTAACATTTTACTTTTCATTGTTTAGTTTTAGATGAAAAAGGAGAGTTTCTATCTTTGGCATGTGACTAATGACTATGTTTATGCTTCTAAGAAAGGATTAATTTTTCAGTTCACAGGAAAATAAGAGTGGGGAAGAGGAAGATTTATGGAGGAGCGATATAAGAGTGAAACGAGAGATGGAGTTTAAAAGTGTGCCTGTGTGTTAGTATATTTGAGTTTGATAATAAGGATAGTGAAGAACAGGAAGAGAAAAGCTGTGAGTGCTTGAGTCCCCTTAATGGGAAGAATAGAGGTCTGCGGAAAACATAGGCATCATGTTACTCTCTGATGACCATGCAGTGGCACTGTTGACAGGAGACAGCTTCCTGCTGTCACTTCCAAATTATGGTGTGTGCATTCTAGGGAAGTGCAAGACTGTCCCTTAAGATGCCTGAAGAAAACATTTTGTTGTTGTTGTTTAGTCGCTAAGTCGTGTCTGACTCTTTGGCAACCCCATGGAGTGTAGCCTGCCAAGCTCCTCTGTCCATGGAATTTCCCAGTGCTATTTCCTTCTCCTGGGGATCTTGCCTGCCCAGGGATCGAACTAGCATTTCCTGCATCAGCAGGTGGATACTGTACACTGAGTCACCAGATATTAGAACTCCAAATTCTATTAAGATTTTATCTTGAGGAAATACAAATACACTAAACTTTGCTAGTAGTGAATATATGATTGATACTGGCTCCGGCAGTGGCACCCCACTCCAGTACTCTTGCTTGGAAAATCCCATGGACGGAGGAGCCTGTTAGGCTGCAGTCCATGGGGTCGCTAAGAGTTGCATACGACTGAGCGACTTCACTTTCACTTTTCACTTTCCTGCATTGGAGAAGGAAATGGCAACCCACTCCAGTGTTCTTGCCTGGAGAATCCCAGGGACGGGGGAGCCTGGTGGGCTGCCGTCTCTGGGGTCGCACAGAGTCGGACAGGACTGAAGTGACTTAGCATAGCACTGGCTCCGTCACTCATCACTTAAGTAGAGGATTCTGCATCACGTGGTCTGCAAGAGGAGTGGGAGCTCTGTAACTCAGAGTTGGTGGCAGCTACCTCATTCTGAGCTTACAGTGACGTATTGTAGTTTGCATGTTCTTGGTGAAATGGATTTATACACTATATTACTGATTATGATAATTTAACACTCTTAAAATGTATAAGTGACTTAAAATGTTTCCTGCAAAGAAACTGCTGGTCAAGATGGTCCTAATAATTCAAGTCAATAATAACAACAATGGAAAAATGGAAAAACAGCATGCCCCATCCTGGTTTGAACTTTTTCTCAGATATATTGTGAGCTAAAAACAGTGGCTATTGGTGATATGTTATCTAGCAGCTTTTTTTTTTTTTTTTTTTTTAGAAAATATACCCACTTAGTCAATCTTTTTGAAATGAAAGTGATATTTTTGGTAATAAATGAGGAAATAATGGCCTTTGAAGAAAACTCATGGTTTGGAGAAAGAATTTTGAAAGTGCATGTTTAAAGATATTTTCATCACTATGTGATTTTTGTTCCTGAGATTAAGACTGATTTATTTTACCTGTACAACTCTTATATGTCAATATCAAAAGTGCTTTAAAAGTGAATTTTCTAATTTGTTAACAAACTATCCAAATGAAGCCTTTAGGTGGGTTTTAAGATCATCTGTAAAAATATAACTATTACATACCTTCCTTTAATTTGTTAAACAAAGAGATTAACATTACAGAAGATGGAAATGTATTGATCAAGCATAAGACTTGTATATGAATATGCTTTTCCACAAGCACCTGCCTGTGTTGCTTTGTGAAGAATATTTTTCAACTAGGCAACGATTAAAATGAAAAACCAAAATAAGTTTAGAACCAGGCCATCAAATCACTGTATCACAAAATGTCATATGCAGGCTTTCGAAAGCAGTGGTACATGTTCAGTCATACTTCCTAACTAAAATCAGGCTTCCCTGGTAGCTCAGCTGGTCAAGAACCTGCCTGCAATGCAGGAGACCCCAGTTCAATTCCTTGGTCAGGATCATCCCCTGGAGAAGGGGAACTACCCACTCCAGTAGTTCCCTTGTGGCTCAGACTGTAAAGAGTCTGCCTGCAGTGTGGGAGACCTGGGTTCGACTCCTGGGTTGGGAAGATCCCGGGAGAAAGGCATGGCGGCCACTGCAGTATTCTTTAGAACCAGGCTATCAAATAGCTATATGACGAAATGTTATATCCAGACATAAAAAGCAGTGGTACTTGTTCAATCATACTTCCTTGCTAAAATTAGTGATATTAGTAGTACTTTAGGGTAAGGCAAGAAAGTTTATATCATTAATCAGTACATTAAAATAAAATTTATTTAACTCATTTCTTATTTTATTTAAAGTTTATTTTTGTATATTTTCTTATACACAATCATATTAGGTGTTTTATGCATTTTATTTTTTATGCATTTTATTTATGTACCAGGTACTGTTATAAATGCTCTACTTCTATTAATTACTTTAATTACTCTCACAACACCTAATGTAAATACTGTTGTCCCTATTTAAAAAATGAGGAAGCTGAGGCACAGATAAGATAAGAAGCTGCCAGGAGCAATTAGCTAATATGTGGCAGATTGAAGATATATTAGTATAGTAATGCGTGTATTTAACTTATACATAAACTGTTACAGTTTTAAATCAACAAACAGACCGATAGACATACAGGATTGCACTTGAGAGACTATTTGTCTAATGCTAATAGGCATAGTGATGAGTTAACGGTGTGCTCACAGGAAATTCAATCCAACATTCAGTATAGTATATTAGCATTTATAAAACACATGGTGGTCTTAATTAATTCCCATAATAAGCATCCAGAGGTAGTTGTGTTGAACTCAAGAGCACAAGCATATAAAATAATGTTTAATGGAGTCTGATGGACCTGGGTATGAAGTTGAGCATTGCCACTCAACCATATCTGTGACTGAAGGTATTTCCTATCTTCTTTGGATTTCATTTTGTTAATTTTCAAAGTAGGCAAGCCAATATATATCCTTGTGGGTTACTGTAGGACTAAATGACACATTATAATTTAACATAGGGTCGTGGTCAAGAACGTAGATTGAGGAACTAGACTGCCAGGTTTGAATTCTAGCTCTGCCCATTATTCCTGGCCACTTTCTTTAAGTTGTATGTTTTCTCTCTACCTTAATTTCCTCTCCTGGAAAAATGGGCTAATAATCCTGCCTACCTTACAGAAATATATGTGGACTCATTCATGCAGTGTTTAAGATCTAGCACATAAGAAAAACTCAACAAATGATGGCCATTATTAGTAAATAGAAAGTGCTTAAAATAGTGGGCACTCAATAAATAACAACTGCTTGTTGTGGTTGTACCCACTGAGCACATTGAGTTGGGTTCAGTTCAGTCGCTCAGTCATGTCCGACTCTTCTGCAACCCCATGAACTGCAGCACGCCCGGCCTCCTGGTCCATCACCAACTCCCAGAGCCTACCCAAACTCATGTCCATTGAGTCGGTGATGCCATCCAACCACCTCATCCTCTGTTGTCCACTTCTCCTTCTGCCCTCAACGTTTCCCAGCATCAGGGTCTTTTCAAATGAGTCAGCTCTTTGCTCCAGGTGGCCAAAGTATTGGAGTTTCAGCTTCAACATCAGTCCTTCCAATGAATACCCAGGACTGATCTCCTTTAGGATGCATTGGTTAGATCTCCTTGATGTCCAAGGGTCTCTGAAGAGTCTTCTCCAACAGCACAGTTCAAATGCATCAATTCTTTGGCACTCAGCTTTCTTTAAGTCCAACTCTGACATCCATACATGACTACTGGAAAAGCCATAGCCTTGACTAGACGGACCTTTGTTGGCAAAGTGATGTCTCTGCTTTTTAATATGCTGCCTAGGATGGTCATAACTTTCCTTCCAAGGAGTAAGCGTCTTTTAATTTCATGGCTGCAGTCACCATCTGCAGTGATTTTGGAGCCCCCCCAAAATAAAGGCAGCCACTGTTTCTACTGTTTCCCCATCTATTTGCCATGAAGTGATGGGACTGGATGCTATGACCTTAGTTTTCTGAGTGTTAAACTTTTAAGCCAGCTTTTTCACTGTCCTCTTTCACTTTCATCAAGAGGCCCTTTAGTTCTTCTTCACTTTCTGCCATAAGGGTGGTGTCATCTGCATATCTGAGGTTATTGATATTTCTCCCGGCAATCTTGACTGCAGCATATGCTTCTTCCAGCCCAATGTTTCTCATGATGTACTCTGCATAGAAGTTAAATAAGCAGGGTGACAATATACAGTCTTGATGTACTCCTTTTCCTATTTGGAACCAGTCTGTTGTTTCATGTCCACTTCTAACTGTTGCTTCCTGACCTGCATACTGGTTTCTGAAGAGACAGGTCAGTTGGTCTGATATTCCCATCTCTTTCAGAATTCTCCACAGTTTATTGTGATCCACACAGTCAAAGGCTTTGGAATAGTGAAGAGAGCAGCTGCTACTGCTGCTGCTAAGTCGCTTCAGTCGTGTCCGACTCTGTGCGACCCCATATACGGCAGCCCACCAGGCTCCCCTGTCCCTGGGATTCTCCAGGCAAGAACACTGGAGTGGGTTGCCATTTCCTTCTCCAGAGCATGAAAGTGAAAAGTGAAAGTGAAGTCGCTCAGTCGTGTCCGACTCCTAGCGACCCCATGGACTGCAGCCTACCAGGCTCCTCTGTCCATGGGATTCTCCAGGCAAGAGTACTGGAGTGGGGTGCCATTGCCTTCTCTGGAATAAAGCAGAAACAGATGCTTTTCTGGAACTCTCTTGTTTTGGGGATGATCCAGTGGATGTTGGCAATTTGATCTCTGGTTCCTCTGCCCTTTCTAAAACCAGCTTGAACATCTGGAAGTTCACGTATTGCTGAAGCCTGGCTTGGAGAATTTTGAGCATTACTTTACTAGTGTGTGAGATGAGTGCAATTGTGCGGTAGTTTGAGCATTCTTTGGCCTTGCCTTTCTTTGGGATTGGAATGAAGACTGAGCACATTAGTCATGATCATACAGTTAAGAAGCATCCTGGTATCTTATTTCTGGGTTTCCATGCATGGAAAATTGCCTTTTGAAAGATGTAAGCAAAAATGTGCTCCACACTTAGTCTTGAGCACGTAAGAAAGGCAGCATTGGGGTCTGAATAGGATTTGGAGAGGTAGAAAACATGAAGAGGTAATGATGTAAAAGCCAAGAGATAGGAAAAGCAAAAGCAAGTTTGCGGAAGATGAATATAGTGTTTTGGCCGAAGCAGAGCTGCCTTAAAAGATTAATAGTGTTGGGGATTTACCTGGTGGTCCAGTGGTTAAGACTCTGAGCTTCCAATGCAAAGGGCATGTGTTCCATCCCTGGTCAGGGAACTGAGATCCCACATGCTGTGTGTCCTTTTCAAAAGCCAAAAACATACACACAAACAACAATAATGAAAAAGATTAACAGGGATGTATTTGGGTAGAATTAGAACAGGAAAAAATTCAAGAAGTGAGGAGGCAAAAGAGAAGTTTGTTGTGCTTATCTAGGCATGAGTGGTAAGGGTCAGAACAAAAGGAACCTTGGAGGGAAGGAAAAAGGGAGTGCAGATGAAAGATAGCCTTCAAAAGAGAAATCAGCAGGGCTTGGACACAGTAAATGACAGGTGAGCAAATGAAAGAAGACAGAATAACACCAGGATTTTCACTTAAGTTGGTGTGGCATGTACGATGGCATTACAAAGAGCGAAAGTAATAGTTAGAAGGGCAGTGATAGGTTTGACTTTTTATGTTGAATATGAATTAATAGAGAAACATTTTAAGTAAAATGTCCAGGGGCATTTAGAAAATTTAGATTGCTCTGGTCCACAGATGGAATTGGAAGTCATCTGCATGGAGGACAGAACTGAAGGAGGTCTTTATTATCCCGAGATTTATAGTGGAAAGATCATTTAAATAACTTTGTACAGAACAACAATACATACCTGTAAATAGTGGAAAAACTTAAAAGGGAAAAAGTAATTACAGTTATTTGTATCTTGTATTAAAAAAAAATTCTAATTCCAACTGTCCACTTATTTCTAGAATGAGCAAAGAATTAGTTTCTTATTGTCACTGTTTTATATACCCAGTGAATCTGAGCACTAGTCTCTAGGAATCTGCACTCTGTCTTACTTTCTAAAAAGTTGTGTAAATGTACATTTATTTTCTAAACTTTTTGTCATGACAAAGTTTTTTTTTTTAAAAATGATTGGTATATTGATTTGAGTTTTGTCTGGTCTTTTATGCACAAATTTCACGCATAGTTAAAAAGTCAGTCTTGACTCTGTGACATGTAGTGGAAGTTTAAAGATTCTTTTAGCAAGCAATCTGAATGCAAGATTCTTTGATATTTTTATTATTGTTTCCCTTGAACCATCTTTTTGATATATTTTTTTAAAATTGTGGTAAAAGACACATAATATAAACTGCATTAATACCATCTACAACATTTTCAAGAGTGCAGTTCAGTAGTGTTAAGTATATTCACGTTGTTTGCAACCAGTCTTCAGAAATCTTAGTCGTGCAAAACTGAAATGCCATCACCATTAAACAACAATTCTCTATGTCTCCTTTCTCCTAGCTCCTAAAAACCACCTTGTAACATTTTCTTTTCTTTCTTTCTTATTTATTTTTTTTAATGTTTAACCATACTGCAGGCATTTGGGATCTTAGTTTCCTGATCAGGGGTTGAACCCATGCTCCCTGCAGTGGAAGGGCAGAGTCTTAACCATTGGACTGCTAGGGAAGTTCCCATTATGTTATATTTTCGGTGTCTCTGAGTTTGAGTACCTAGATATTTGCTGTAAATGTAATCAAACACAGTATTTGTCTTTTTGTTACCAGATTGCTGCTGCTAAGTCGCTTCAGTCGTGTCCAACTCTGTGCAACACCGTAGACAGCAGCACACCAGGCTCCCCTGTCCCTGGGATTCTCCAGGCAAGAATACTGGAGTGGGTTGCCATTTCCTTCTCCAATGTGTGACAGTGAAAAGTGAAAGTGAAGTTGCTCAGTTGTGTCTGACTCTTAGCGACCCCTTGGACTGTAGCCAACCAGGCTCCTCCATCCATGGGATTTTCCAGGCAAGAGTACTGGGCTTTTGTTGCCAAAACAACGTCAAGCTCTCCGACTTCGGCCTAACAACCAGTGGCACCCAGGAAAGCAGCTAGACTCCTTCTGCGGGAGCCCCGTGTTCATGGCCCCAGAATGCTTCCTAGGGATGCCTTAGCAGGCCCAGCCGTGGACGTGTGAAGCCTCGACGGCGTCCTGTACACCATGGTAACTAGACGCCTCCTCTTTGGGGGACAAGATTTCTGGGAGCTCCAGCAACGTGTGCCTAGAGGGCAGTAGCATGTGCCCAAATACATATCCAATCAGATAATAGACTTACTCTGAAGAATGCAAACGCTCAACCTACCAACAGAGGTACTTTAGGTGATGTTTGCCAGCGTCCATGTGTGAACATGGGCCAGGAGGAGCCACTCCCGCCAGCCTGTGAAGAGCACGCCCACCCAGGTTACCTCCTGGGCATCGGGCCTCTGCCTCCGTCGTGCGGCCTGTGGCCTCCAGGTGGTAGACAGGTCTCCCCAGTGGACAAATGCCATTATTAGAAAGTGTGAGATGATCCTGGGCTGGTGGAGGGACCAGATCCAGGACTTCGACGTACTCAGTGGTAGTGACAGCGTGCACGTGAATGAACCCTGCATGGGGGCCCGCGCCATCGTTGTGAGGCCAGCTGTTTCCTCCGACCTCAGCAGCCAAGAACATACACCTCCCGCCAAGCCCTGAGATGCCCATGCTTAAACCCGACTGAATTTGGGAGACCATCCAGCAGCAGGAGAACCAGGAGTCAGGGAGAAGGCCAGAGAGCCTGCCACACCCCAACCCTGCCCGGAGGCAAGGACCGTTACCCGCAGCCCAGCCCCCTCCACTCACAACACCCACGATGCCAGCAGCGCCCTAGCCACAGATCATGCCAGTGACCGCCAGGACACGTGCGGGACCAGGCTCACCTGCGGCAGGCGTGACAGCAGCCACACCCGTGACACCAGCGTTACCCGTGGCACCAGAGACGCCTGTGACACCATCAGCACCTGCGACAGCTGCGATACCACGGGTACCAGCCTCATCTGTGATGCCTGCACCAGCCGTGACACAAGCCACACCTGGTACACCAGCCCACCTACGAAGCCCTAAGCACCCAGGACGCCACTGGGGAATGCAATATTGATGACACCCGTGACACCCACGATACCTGCATCACCAGTGACACCTGCCTCGCACGTGACCCCAGAGGCACCCGTGACCCCAGAGGCACCCGTGGCCCCCTTGTTGACCCCACCATCCATGATACTTCTGCCACTATCACCCGTGACACCAGGGGCACCCGCGACACTGAGGGCACTCACGGCACCTGTGACTCCTGCAACACCAATGGTACCCATGACACCGACGGTAAAGTTGCAGAAGAAACCCACTGCCTTCCGCATGTGCCTTGCGCGGCAAGCTCCACTCTTTTTGGGCACCCCGAGAATATGTCCCCAGTCACTCCCCGTGGCCTCACCCAGAAAAAGAAGGGAGTGCCTGGGAGACAGACAGACATCTGGAGATGTCTGTCTGAGTATATTTGTTTGGGCTGCGCAGCAAGAGGGCTATTAATAAAGTGCTACCAGAAACAGCCAATGGATGACCTGCCAAGCTCCCCAGGACCTGGTCATGTTCCCACCTGGATGATGGGATTCAAATCCATCACCCCCACCGCCTAAAGCAAAGCCTCCTATCCAAAATCCTGGCCAGCTCAGACGATGCTCTAGAGTGCTCTGGGCATCCAGAAGAGGCACCACCCTGGTCCGACTGCCCCTCCTTCCCTGCTGGGTGAAACTTCAGAGACTGGACTGTGCCCTGGGGCATGTCCCGCATCCCTCAAGCTTCTGTTTATCATGTTGGTGGGGAGGGGACAGTTATTGCCAACACCTTGGATCTTCTCTTGGTTCACTCCTAAGTTGGTATAGTTAATAGTTTATTAGCATAGTTAGACTTATCACGATTAGTATAGTTATGAGGAATAGAATACTTGTATAGCACTGTTAGCATACTCAGTATTGTTAGTACAGTTAGCATTCTTGGTGACGGCTTAGTGGTACTTCGTATAGTTACTGGTATAGTTGGTACAGTTAGGTAATTAGTATAACTTAGTGGTGGTTAGTATAGTTAGGGATGCAGGACCTCATGGCCTTCTCTGCTAAAAAGGTGGCTCATATGGAAATGTATGCGTTCCTTCACACAGTCGTTGAAGGCCACGTTGTCAATGAGAAGTTGGCCCGCCGTGTTCTGACCACAGGAGTGGTAGCCATCAAGGCCATTACCAAGACAAATCAGAGCTTCGCCAGCATCCCGGAACTGTTTTGAGAGGTTAGTTAACAGCATGAGAATCTTAAACCACCCGAATGTTGTCAACCTCCTGGAAGTGATTGACACTGAGGAGACTGTGTTTATAGTAATTGAGTTCCTCCGCGGGGCAGACTTGTTCACCCTCAAGGACGCCAAAGACAGAGGCGGAGGCCCAAGGCCAGTTCCTCCAGCTGGACTCAGCTCTGCAGAACTGCTAGCAGCGCGGTGTGGTGCCCGGGGACTTGAAGCTGGGCAACCTCCGCCTTGATGCGAAGAACAACGTCAAGCTCTCCCCGACTTTGGCCTAACAACCAGTGGCACCCAGGAAAGCAGCTAGACACTTTCTGCGGGAGCCCCGCGTTCATGGCCCCAGAATGCTTCCTAGGGATGCCTTAGGCAGGCCCAGCCGTGGACGTGTGAAGCCTCGACGGCGTCCTGTACACCATGGTAACTAGACGCCTCCTCTTTGGGGGACAAGATTTCTGGGAGCTCCAGCAGCGTGTGCTTAGAGGGCAGTAGCATGTGCCCAAATACATAACCAATCAGATAATAGACTTACTCTGAAGAATGCAAATGCTCAACCTAACAACAGAGGTACTTTAGGTGATGTTTGCCAGCATCCATGTGTGAACATGGGCCAGGAAGAGCCACTCCCGCCAGCCTGTGAAGAGCACTCCCACCCAGGTTACCTCCTGGGCATCGGGCCTCTGCCTCCGTCGTGCGGCCTGTGGCCTCCAGGTGGTAGACAGGTCTCCCCAGTGGACAAATGCCATTATTAGAAAGTGTGAGATGATCCTGGGCTGGTGGAGGGACCAGATCCAGGACTTCGACGTACTCAGTGGTAGTGACAGCGTGCACGTGAATGAACCCTGCATGGGGGCCCGCGCCATCGTTGTGAGGCCAGCTGTTTCCTCCGACCTCAGCAGCCAAGAACATACACCTCCCGCCAAGCCCTGAGATGCCCATGCTTAAACCCGACTGAATTTGGGAGACCATCCAGCAGCAGGAGAACCAGGAGTCAGGGAGAAGGCCAGAGAGCCTGCCACACCCCAACCCTGCCCGGAGGCAAGGACCGTTACCCGCAGCCCAGCCCCCTCCACTCACAACACCCACGATGTCAGCAGCGCCCTAGCCACAGATCACGCCAGTGACCGCCACGACACGTGGGGGACCAGGCTCACCTGCGGCAGGCGTGACAGCAGCCACACCTGTGACACCAGCGTAACTCGTGACATGAGAGACGCCCATGACACGATCAGCACCTGCGACAGCTGCGATACCACGGGTACCAGCCTCATCTGTGATGCCTGCACCAGCCGTGACACAAGCCACACCTGGTACACCAGCCCTCCCATGAAGCCCTAAGCACCCAGGACGCCACTGGGGAATGCAATATTGATGACACCCTTGACACCCACGATACCTGCATCACCAGGGACACCAGCCTCGCACGTGACCCCAGAGGCACCCATGACCCCAGAGGCACCCATGGCCCCCGTGGTGACCACGCCATCCATGATACTTCTGTCACTAACACCCGTGACACCAGGGGCACCCGCAACACTGAGGGCACTCACGGCACCTGTGACTCCTGCAACACCAATGGCACCCATGACTCCGGCGATAAAGTTGCAGGAGAAACACACTGCCTCCCGCATGTGCCTGGTGCGGCAAGCTCCACTTTTTGGACACCCTGAGAATATGTCCCCAGTCACTCCCCGTGGCCTCACCCAGAAAAAGAAGGGAGTGCCTGGGAGAATCTGGAGGTGTCTGTCTGAGTATATTTGTTTGGGCTGCGCAGCAAGAGGGCTATTAATAAAGTGCTACCAGAAACAGCCAATGGATGACCTGCCAAGCTCCCCAGGACCTGGTCATGTTCCCACCTGGATGATGGGATTCAAATCCATCACCCCCACCACCTAAAGCAAAGCCTCCTATCCAAAATCCTGGCCAGCTCAGACGATGCTCTAGTGTGGTCTGGGCATCCAGAAGAGGCACCACCCTGGCCCGACTGCCCCTCCTTCCCTGCTGGGTGAAACTTCAGAGACTGGACTGTGTCCTGGGGCATGTCCCGCATCCCTCAAGCTTCTGTTTATCATGTTGGTGGGGAGGGGACAGGTGTTGCCAACACCTTGGATCTTCTCTTGGTTCACTCCTAAGTTGGTATAGTTAATAGTTTATTAGCATAGTTAGACTTATCACGATTAGTATAGTTGTGAGGAATAGAATACTTGTATAGCACTGTTAGCATACTCAATATTGTTAGAACAGTTAGCATTCTTGGTAAGGTCTTAGTGGTACTTCGTATAGTTACTGGTATAGGTGGTACAGTTAGGTAATTAGTATAGCTTAGTGGTAGTTAGTATAGTTAAGGATGCAGGACCTCATGGCCATCTCCGCTAGGAAGGTGGCTCATATTGAGAATCATGAGATCCTTCACACAATTGGTGAAGGCCAATTCGCCAAAGTGAAGTTGGCCCGGCATGTTCAGACCAAGGAGGTGGTAGCCATATCAAGGTCATTCAAAAGAGAAATGAGAGCTCCTCCAGTCTCAAGGAAGAAAATCAAGAATTTATTAAGCTAAAAACCGTAAACCACCCGAATATTGTGAAACTACTAGAAGTGCTTGATACTGAGGAGGCTCTATTTATAGTAATGGAGTACGTCAGTGGAGGAGACTTGTTCACCTACTTGGAGGCCAAAGGCCGCTTGACAGAGGGGTAGCCCGAAGCCCGTTTCACCAGCGGGTCTCGGCTCTGCAGCACTGCCACCAGCGGGGCGTGGTGCACCGGGATTTGAAGCTGGGCAACCTTCTCCTCGGCGCCAACAACAATGCCAAGATCTCCGACCTCGGCCTTAGCAACCAGTGGCACCCACAAAAGAAGCTAGACACTTTGCGGCAGCCCCACATTCATGGCCCCAGAAGTCTTCCTGGGGAGGCCTTATACAGGCCTAGAGGAGGATGTGTGGAGCCTCGGTGGCATCCTGTACACCATGGTAACTGGATCCCTCCCCTTCAGGGGACAAGATTTCTGGGACCTGTGGCAGCATGTGCTTAGGGGGCACTACCATGCGCCCAAATATCTATCTAACAAGATAATAGACTTACTAGACAGAATGCTAACACTCAACCCACCAACAGAGGTACTTTAGAAGATGTTTGGCAGCATCCATGGGTGAACATGGGCCAGGAGGAGCCACTCCCGCCAGCCTGTGAAGAGCACCCTGCGATGACAGTGGAGACAATACTGGGCTGGTGCAGGGACCAACTCCAGGGCTTAGACATAAGCAGCGGCAGTGACATGAATGAACCCAAGGTGAGGGCCCGCACCATCACTGTGAGGCCGGCCGTTTCCTCCGACCTCAGCAGCCAAGAACATAAGCCTACCCCCAGCCCTGAGATGTCCATGCTTATTCCTGCCTGGCTTTGGGAGATCATTCAGCAGCAGGAGAACCAGGAGTCAACGGAGAAGGCCAGAGAGCCTGCCACTCCCCCACCCTGCCCGGAAGCGAGGACCATCAACCCCAGCCCAGCCCCCTCCACTTGCAACACACGCGATGCCAGCATCCCCTGAGCCACCGATCATGCCGGTGAACACCACGACACGTGCAGGACCAGGCTCACCTGCGACCCCTGCAGCAGGCGTGACAGCAGCCACACCCGTGATACCATCGTTACCCGTGGCACCAGAGACGCCCGTGACACCATCAGCACCTGTGACAGCTGCAATACCAGAGGTACCAGCCTCACCTGTGACGCCTGCAGCACCCGTGACACCAGCCACACCTGTGATCCCAGCCTCACCTATGACGCCCTGAGCACCCAGGACACCACTGGGGCCTGCAACATAGATGACACCCATGGCAACCGAGATACTGGTGACACCAGTGTCACCAGTGACACCTGCCCCACCCGTGACACCAGAGGCACCCGTGACACCAGTGTCACCCGTAGCACCTGCGTCGCTCACAGCACTCACAGAACCCATGGCACACAGGACAACCACATCACCTGTGACACCTGCAACACCAGTGGCACCCATGACATCAGCGGTAAAGTCCCTGAAGGAAGCCACTGCCGCCCGGAGGTGCCTGATGTGGGAAGCTCGACCCTTGTTGAGCAGCCCGAGAATATGTCCCCAGTCACTCCCTCTGGCCTCACCCAGAAAAAGAAGAGGGTGGCTGGGAGAATCTGGAGATGTCTCTCTAAATGTATTTGCTGTGGGCTGCCCAGCATGAGGACTAATAATAAAGTGATATCTGACAAAGAAAATGGATGACCTGCAAAGCTCCCTGGGACCTGGTCATGTTCCCACCTGGATGACGGGATTCAAATCCAGCACCTCTACCGCCTTCAGGAAAGCCTCCTATCCAAAACCCTGGCCAGCTCAGAGGATGCTCTGGAGTGATCTGGGCGACCAGAAGAGGCACCACCCTGGCCTGGCTGCCCCTCCTCCCCTGCTGGGTGAAACTTCAGAGACTGGACTGTGGCCTGGGGCATGTCCCCCACCTCCCATACTTCTGTCTTTCATCTTGCTGGGGAGGGGATAATGCTTGTCATCTCCTTGGTTCTTCATAGTCTTAATAAACTTTATGCTCCAGAAAGATACATCACACTCTGTATTGCCTTCTCTCTGGTTATAGAAGTGTGTTGTCATGTAGTACTTGGCCTTAAGACCTAAGAATTAGCACAATCATTCCCAAGAGCAACAACTGCTGCACTCCAGGGCAGACATGCAGAAAGAGTGTATTATCCCCTGCACTGACATTACCTAATATTTTCAGAAGGGTCAAAAGGAACTTTTGATCCCTACAGCCAGTGTTAAAGGGACAGGGATGTCTGGGATAGGCTAATAAGTCCTGTGAACCAGCCGGTGTGTGGTGTGGTCAGGTCCCCATGCAGATGAGGTCTTGAATGTCCCACAGGAGTTGGGTTCTCGCCTTCTCCCATGGGGAAGGGCCCTGATGTGTGAGATGTTTAAAAATTTTTTGATGTGGATCATTTTTAAAGTCTACTGAACTTGTTACCATATTGCTTCTGTTTTATATCTGGTTTTTCCACCTGGAAGCATGTGGAATCTTTGCTCCCCAACCAGGCATTGAACCTGCAACCCGCTGCGCAGGAAGGTGAAGTCTTAACTACTGGACCACCAGGGAAGTCCCTCTTTTATCTTAATTTTTTTGCTGTGTGGGTTTGAACACAGGGACTGGCTGACTATCAAAAATACTAGATTTGTCAGCGTTCCCTGGTTCCCTGGTTCAAGGAGCCACTGAACACAGGGGTGACTGGAACAGGGTCTTCTTCCCAGAGGCCTGGCTCTGGGGGCACACCCTCTCAGAGGCATCAGCTGCACCGTTCCGTGGGCTCTTGTGTGCTTACCTGTCACTTGCTGACTGCATTTCTTCACTACCAAGATGCAGAGCACTCTGGCCACTCGCCCGCGAGCCATCTCCTGGGGTAATCACAAAATGGTCTACAAGATTCTAAGTCAATCAGGCTCTTTCTGCTTTTCTTCTCAGCTCTTAGCTCTTTGTTTTGTGTATCAACAGTGTCATTGACTTTTTTCTTTTTTTTTCTTTTTTCTTCTCTTCACCTGGATTCTCTAGCAAATGGGAGCCTAGGAACTGGCCCAGTATGCAAGGATCCTTCCCCTTCTCATTTCTTCATTACTGTTTCTCAGTTCTGTATCAGGGGAAAAAAAAAAAAAAAAACCATGGGCCAAGTTAGTGAAAACAGATCTCTCACTGCAGAGGGGGAGAAAAACAGACATCGACACACCAAACTACAATTACGTTAATTGGGTGGGAAAGAGAGGAAGACTTGAATGGATTCCTCCTCTACTATAACACAAATGTAATCAGAGAGCAACGAACTCTGGATACATGGTACATACTAAAGGCAGTCAGGAAGAAATAAAGCAATCTGAGGTGAGGAGATGGGCTGGGCTGGGCTGCTGGTCATCCCACATCTGAGATGACATTCTCAGCTGGCTTTTAGGTGAACCCTTCTATCTCAAATGAGGGACTTTAAGATTCGTTCACAAGATAACCACTTTCAGTCATCGATTACTCTGATATACATCATTCATATGCACAGAGTTAAATGTGTTCATTTTGGACATTTCCTGAAATCCAACTCACTAATTCACAAAGCCTTGGGAGTATCTCCCTACAAGATGCTTATTAATTACAAAGTTGAACTTTAAATCTACACTGGAGAAACCTCACAGACACCACCTTAAACACATGGTCAAAGTCTACCTCACTAGTAATAAAATGTGTCAACCTCGTAAACCCTTTTGGAGCTTCCCTGGTAGCTCAGCCATAAAGAATCTTCCTGCCAATGCAGGAGACATGGGTCTGAGTGTTCAATCCCTGGGTCAGGAAGGTCCCCTGGAGAAGGAAATGGCAACACACTCCAGTGTTCTTGCCTAGAAAATCCCATGGACAGAGGAGCCTGGCGGGCTACAGTCCATGGGGTTGCAAAGGAGTTGGACACAACTGAGCAACTAAACAACAACCTCATGCACCTCTGGATGCGACGCACCAGGAAGGGGATACTATCGTGACTGTGCAGAGACCTTCCCAACCATCTCGTCCACACCAGCGTAGTGAGCATAGTACCACGTCTTCTGTGTGCTGTCCTTCTGTGCACTTCCCCACTCTTACTCCAAATCACAGCAATGATGCCTGTGCATGTGGATGCTGAAATATCTTTAGTTGACATTACCAACAACAATCATCAGACAATGGAACTGTGTTGATGCAAAACAAGCCCTCATTCTACTTGGGGAAAAATTCAATTAACAACGGAATCATGTAGAGCCACCCGGTGGTGATGGAGATTTAGTGGCATACTGCAGTTGAAAACTGCCTGTAGGGGCCAAGGGGCTATTTCCCCTTTATTCTTGCTTTGCCAGCCCCCAGCAACCATGCTGGTTGCCACTCATCACAAATCAAATGAAACAAAAATCACCAGGGGTTAAAAAGCCTACACTGGATTATAGCCATGCCATTTAGAACATAACATTTTACTGGTAATTGCATTCTGTTGAATAAATATCCTGACATCAGCTTATGGCATATTAGTATTCTGATGGCAATTATTTTCACTTAAATGTGTCTGCCTCTAAATAAAACAGGAAAGGGTACAATGACACGAGGTTTGGAGATGGAATGGATAGTCTGTTCGTTAAACCAGAGGCTCTCGCGTGGAGTTAGGGTTGTGGGTTAAACAAATTACACAGAGATTTATTTCATGTGATGTCTTTGCAAAATTATCTATTGAAGCCATACACTTACAGTTTTCAAACTCTGTTGTATATATATAGAGCCAGGGGCTAGAAGTACAGATGCTGAGGCTCTTCCCCAGACATTCTGTATTCGAATCTTTAGGAGCAGGACTCAGGAATCTACATTCTTAACACAGTTCTCCAGTCTTCCAGTGAACTGCCAGTTTGACGAATACTGTTCTAAATGTTTACCAGTCTTATTCCAAAGTATCAATGATGATTCAAGTATAAATTGATCTAAAAAGCACAAAGTCTACCACTGGAAATAGACCAAGGAACAGCAAGTATGATTCATGGGTCAAATCTGACTCAACAACTGTTCTTACATATAAAGTTTTATTGGAACACAACCATGTTTATTTGTTTACAAATTATCTACAGCTACTATATTCATTAAAAAAATTTTTTTTTGTTACTTTCTTGTTAAAACTGCAGAAAGCAGTTGTGACAGAGACCATATAACCTGCAAAGCCTGAACTAGTCACCACCTGGCCTTTGTGGAAAAAAGTTTGCCAACACCTGATATAAACAGATATCGGGGACTGAGGGACCAGGAAAGTGAGTAAACTAAGAGAGAGAGGCAGGTTGAGCCGCTGGCTCCTGCCAAACTGTCAAATCCCTTCTTTGCTTTCTTCTTTTTTTTAAAGTGGTGGATGCACTCTGTAATGTTTGCAGATTTACTGAAATATAATTGATATATAATATTGTGGATGTACAATGACATTGAGAAATGGGAAAGTAATATTTAGAAGGGCAGTGATATGTTTGACATTTTTATGTTGAATTTGAATTAATAGAGAAACAGTTTAAAGTAAAAATGTCAGGGGGCATTTGGAAAACTTAGATTCAGTTCAGTTCAGTCAGTTCAATCAATGACAACCCATCCAGTACTCTTGCCTGGAAAATCCCATGGACAGAGGAGCCTGGTAGGCTGCCGTCCATGGGGTGGCGAAGAGCAGGACACAACTGAGCGACAACCCACTCCAGTGTTCTTGCCTGGAGAATCCCAGGGACAGCAGAGCCTGGTGTGCTGCCATCTATGGGGTCGCACAGAGTCGGACACGACTGAAGCAACTTAGCCTCAGTAGCAGCCAAGGGGAAATACTCTCAGCTGTTACTAACTAAAATCAAGGTGGGTGGATGCCAGCTGTGACAAAAGCCCTGCAGGAGTAGTTCATGGGACAGGAAACATGGAGAGACTGTAGTGTTCAATATAAATTCAAAACTGAGAAGCTTTGTATGGTCTCTAACTGTCTCTCTGCAAAAAATCTGCACACAAAAATAAGAACATGTGTGACAATGTGAGCCCAATGGGAGACACATCTCTTACCTCTCATTTGAAAAGAAATTGAAACCCAAGTTCCCTTTCTGTCTATCAGCCTCTTGTCCTCTTTCTTCCTTAGAGAATTACACCACATCTCATAGTTCTCTTTCCTCCCTAATCAGTCTTCCTGAGAAACTAAACTGAAAATTTTTATTTAATACCTGTTTTCATTAGTAAAATTCTTCTCATAATTCTTTGAAAATTCATTCTCCCACACAGGAACATTCAACATTTTTGTCCTCAACTCTAAAAGTCAGGGGCCTCATGTGTCCTTTGGTTTTCTTTCCACTTCTCACAAAGCACTTTACTCTGAAGAACATACCTATTCTCGTGGACTTAACAACAACAACTTATCTTTATCTGATTATTTAACATCAGAAACCCCAAACTGACAGTTTAGTTCTGTAAAATATATTCACTACACAACTGACAATTTATAAAAATTAGTCTCCATTTCACATCCCTCCCTACGTAACACAAAGATCTCCTAATGCATTGAGGCAAGTGAGGTAGCATTCACTGGTTAGTACCTGTAAACAACTATTTTCACTATGAAACACAAGAGCAAATCTATTTCAGAACAGAATTGCACTTCTTGCAAATGATGCAGGATTTCATGATGTCAAAACACAGTTCAGATACTTAGAAAAGCGCTCGTATGGAAGAGTTACTCTAGTGAACAAATGAAGATAAATTTACAAGGCTGATGACAGAATGGTGACTTCAAAGACTTTACAGAAAATTACTTGAATATCAAAAAATTAGGAGACTTAGAAAAAAAAATGATGAATCCTCACGTATGTTTTGAAAATTTTATGTTTTGCCCTCTTTATAACTGTGCCATTACAGTAAAGCTGAGAGCTTCAATAGCCAAAACAATCTTGGAAAAGAACAAGGTTAAATGTCTCACACTTTCTGATTTCAAGTTTATCACAATGCTATTGTAATCAAAACAGTGTGGTATGTGTATAAATATAGACAGAACAGTGGAAAAGAATAGAGAGCCCAGATATGAACCCTCACAATCACAGCCAAATGATTCCTGATAAGGAAGCTAAGACCATTCAATGGGTGGGTGGGTGGGGGGGGGGCGGGAGGGGAACGGGGAACCCTTTTGAACAAACAGTTGTGGACAAACTAGATATCCACATGCAAAAGAACAAATTGTACCCTTACCTTACACTGTAGACAAAAAGAAGTAAAAATGGATCAAACATCTAAATGCAAGACCTCAATCTAGAAAAGTCTTAGAAGAAAACAAAGAAGAAAAGCTTCATGACATATTTCATTGTAATTTCTAAGAAATTTCGGGGTAATTTTTTTTTTTTTTACAACACGTTTTTCGGATCCTTGGCTAACTCTGAAAATCACATTGACCAAGACAGAGTAATAGGAGAAAGCATATATATTTACTAAAATAAGTCTTAAGAAACATGGGAGCCTTCATAAGAAAACCAAGATCTGAAGAAAACAGTGAAACCTGAGTGTTTTCACACCAGATTTGATGAAGACTGGATAGTCATGAAGAAATATAATAGGCCAAGGAGCATGAGGGGAGTGTAGTATTCTGGGGGAAACTTGGCAAGGCCTCTTTGGAGTCTTTCTCGCATCCTTTTGTCTTTGGAGATGAGGACGCACCTTTGCTTCTATAGGGAAAGCACTTCTCACTTAATAGTATTATGACCTACTTTAGGGGTGAAGGGTGAGCAGAGGGACAAAGTAACCTTCCTACTTCTGCTGTTTTCTCAGAGTTCTTCAACTTAAAATATAAAATATGCCAAGGTGTCATATTTTAGTGTAGCATAGTCTGAACTCCATAAGATATGACACCGAAAGCACAGACAAAAAAAATTAAGAGATTAATTGGATTACAATTAATATTGTAATTATTAATATTGTACAATATAATATTGTAATTACAATCCACAAATGTGGATACACGTTTGTGCATCAAGGACACAATCAGTAGTGAAAAGACAACCCAAGGAATGGAAGGAAACATTTGCAAACCATATATCTACAATGAGTTAAAATATAGAATATAAGGGCAATTTCTAAGATTTAACAACAACAGAAACAAAAGGAACATAATAAAAAATGAGTAAAGGATTTGAAAGAAGTTTCTCCAAAGAAGATATACGAATGGCCAATAGGCACATGAAAAGATGTACCACTTCTCTAGTCAACAGGGAAATGCAAATCAAAACCACAGTGACACATCCAGCTCATACCCATTGAAGTAGCTGCTATAAAAAGAAAACAGAAATAAAAGAAAAAGGAACACCTGTTGACAAGGATGCTAAAAACGGCAGTCTCTGGTACTATGTTCACATGTGTTTCTTCATGGCGGCACTGGGTCTTTGCTGCTGGATACGGGCTTTCTCCAGTGGCCACAAGTGGAGGAAACTCTCTGGATGCAGTGTGTGGCCTCAGCAGGTGCAGAGGACGGGCTCTAGAGCACACAGGCCCAGTAACTGTGGCCACAGGCTTCACTGCCCCCCAGAATCTGAAATCTCCCCAGACCAGGGGTTGAACTCGTGTCCCCTGCACTGGCAGACAGATTCCTAACCACTGGACCACCAGACAACGTCCCTTTTGCACTATTTATAGGAATGTAAAACAGTGTAGTCACCATGAAAGAGCATGGTGGTTCCTCAAAAAATTAAAAATTAAATTTCTGTATGGTTCACCAAGTCTACATTTGGAATATGCTCAGAAGAATTGAAAGCGTGGTCTTGAAGAGATGCTTGTACACCCGTGTTCCTAGCAGCACTACTCACAGAAGCCCAAAGGTGGAAGCAACCCAAAGGTCCACTGATAGATGAATGGATAAACTAAATCTGATGCAAACATAGAATAGTATTCGCCATAAAAAGAAAGTTCTGACATGTGTTATAACCTGTACAAACCAAAAGGACAGAATACTAAAATAATCCAGTAACACGGAGAAGGGAATGGCAACCCAGTCCAGTACTCTAGCCTGGACAATCCCATGGATGGAGGAGTCTGGTGGGCTACAGCCCAAGGGGTCACTAAGAGTCGGACACAACTGAGCAACTTCACTTTAACTTTTCACTGTCACACATTGGAGAAGGAAATGGCAACCCACTCCAGTATTCTTGCCTGGAGAATCCCAGGGACAGGGGAGCCTGGTGGGCTGCTGTCTACGGGGTTGCACAGAGTCGGACACGACTGAAGCGACTTAGCAGCAGCAATCCAGTAACAAAAAGACAAATACTGTATGTTTGATTACATTTACAGCAAGTATCTAGGTACTCAAACTCAGAGACACAGAAAATATAATATAATGGGAACTTCCCTAGCAGTCCAATGGTTAAGACTCTGCCCTTCCACTGCAGGGAGCATGGATTCAACCCCTGGTCAGGGAACTAAGATCCCACATGCCTTGTAGTATGGTTAAACAGTAAAAAAAATAAATAGAAAAGAAAATGTCACAATGGTGGTTTCTAGGAGCTAGGGGAAAGGAGACATGGAGAATTGTTGTTTAATGGTGATGGAATTTCAGTTTTGCACGACTACAGATTTCTGAAGATTGGTTGCATAACAATGTGAGTATAATTAACACTACTGAACTGCACACTTGAAAATGCTTTAGATGGTATTAATACATTTATATTATGTGTCTTTTACCACATTTAAAAAAAAATCAAAAAGATAGTTCAAGGGAAACTAATAAAAAAATGTCAAAGAATCTTGCATTCAGATTGCTTGTTAAAAGAATCTTTAAAATTTCATTACATGTCAAACAGTCAAGACTGATTTTTTTACCATGTGTGAAATTTGTGTGTAAAAGACCAGACAAAACTCAAATCAATATACCAATCATTTTTGTTTTTCGTTTTTTTTTAAACTTTGTGATGACAAAAAGATTAGAAAATAAATGTACATTTACACTTTTTTAGAAAGTAAGACAGAGTGCAGATTCCTAGAGACTAGTGCTCAGATTCACTGGGTATACAAAACAGTGACAATAAGAAATTAATTCTTTGCTCATTCTAGGAATTAGTGCACAGATGGAATTAGAATAGACATTTTTTTAAATATAAGATACAAATAATTGTAATTACTTTTTCCCTTTTAAGTTTTTCCACTATTTATAGGTATGTAGCCTTGTTCTTTACAAAGTTATTTAAATGATCTTTCCACTTTAAATCTCTGGAAAATAAAGACCTCCTTCAGTTCTGTCCTCCATGCATATGACTTCCAACTCCATCTGTGGACCAGAGCAATCTAAGTTTTCTAAATGCCCCGGACATTTTACTGAAAATGTTTCTCTATTAATTCATAGTCAACATAAAAAGTCACGCCTATCATTGCCCTCCTAAATATTACTTTTGCTCTTCTTAACGCCATCGTACATGCCACACCAACTTAAGTGAAAATACTGCTGCTGTTCTGTCTTCTTCCATTTACTCACCTGTCATTTATGTGTCCAAGCCCTGCTGATTTCTCTTTGAAGGCTTTCATCTGCACTCCCTTTTTCTTTCTTTCCAAGGCTTCTTTTGTTCTGACCCTTACCACTCATGCCTGCTGCTGCTAAGTCGCTTCAGTCATGTCTGACTCTGTGTGACCCCACAGACGGCAGCCCACCAGGCTCCGCCATCCCTGGGATTCTCCAGGCAAGAACACTGGAGTGGGTTGCCATTTCCTTCTCCAATGCATGAAAGTGAAAAGTGAAAGTGAAGTCGCTCAGTCGTGTCCGACTCTTAGCGACCCCATGGACTGCAGCCTACCAGGCTCCTCCGTCCATGGGATTTTCCAGGCAAGAGTACTGGAGTGGGGTGCCATTGCCTTCTCCATTAACCACTGGACCACCAGGTAAATCCGCAACACTATTAATCTTTTAAGGAAGCTCTGCTTCGGCCAAAACACTATATTCATCTTCCACAAACTTGCTTTTGCTTTTCCCATCTCTTGGCTTTTACATCATTACCTCTTCATGTTTTCTACCTCTCCAAATCCTATTCAGACCCCAATGCTGCCTTTCTTATGAGCTCAAGACTAAGTGTGCAAACAGTAAGAAGGTGGAGAGTGCCGCGTAAACATGTGACTACAACACAGGGGCACGTGTGCTACAGTGGAGGTTTGGGAGCAGACGCTGAAGCCAGGAGAGGTGAGATTAGGGCTGAATATGGGGGATAAAGAAGATGGGGAGGCTCGTGCGGCAATGGGAAAGCAAGGTCAGGCTGCCCGGGTGCAGTGGTCTCTTTGCCCCCCGTTTTTTGCATTTGTACTTGTGTGGTCTTTCACGACTTCTCATATAAATGTTAACTGGTATTCTGTTCCTTTTCTGAATTTTTTCAACTTTTTTTTTCTTCTTCCAATTTACTTTACTTCCAATTCCACTTCCAATTTACTCCATCTTACTATGGACTTCCTGCCTGTTCACACGCGTACCTACTTCATTCCTGACATGCGGTACGCCCTCTCCAGTGCTTTCAGTATATTCATCCACCCGCCATTAAAGTCCTATCTTCCTGTTACTGCCTATTTTTAAACTTATCTTTTGGGACCTCCCTCGTGGTCCAGTGGCTAAGACTCTGCGCTCCCAAGGCAAGGGGCCTGGGTTTGATCCCTGGTCAGGGAACTGGACCCCACAGGCCACAACTAGGAGTTCAAGTGTCCCAACCTAAGATTCCACAGGCCACAATCAGGACCCGGTGCAGCCAAATTAATAAATAAATATTTGTAAATAATCCTTACCTTTCAACACATGGCACAGGGATTTTTGCATCCACTAATTTCTGCTTGTTTGGGTTTGCCTGATGGCTCAGATGGGAAAGACTGCCTGTAATGCAGGAGACACAGGTTCAATCCCTGGGTCAGGAAGATCCCCTGGCAAAGGAAATGGCAATCCACTCTAGTATTTTTGCCTGGAGAATGCTATGGGCAGAGGAGTCTGGCAGGGCACAGTCCATGGGTCACAGAGAGTCAGACACAACTGAGCAACTAACATTTTTCACTTATCTTTCAACACATGGGGCAAGGATTTTTGCACCAACTAATTTCTGCTTGTTTAACAATGCATAAGAGAATAAATATGGTTGTTAAATATGCCTATATAAAAGGGGATTCATTTTGGTTTCACACTGTTATCGCCTCATCACATACTCAAATCACAGAGAAGGCAATGGCACCCCACTCCAGTACTCTTGCCTGGAAAATCCCATGGATGGAGGATCCTGGTGGGCTGAAGTCCATGGGGTCGCTAAGAGTTGGACACGACTGAGTGACTTCCCTTTTACTTGTCACTTTCATGCACTGGAGAAGGAAATGGCAACCCATTCCAGTGTTCTTGCCTGGAGAATCCCAGGGACGGGGGGTGCCTGGTGGGCTGCCGTCTATGGGGTGGCACAGAATCGGACACGACTGAAGTGACTTAGCAGCAGCAGCAGCAGCAGCATACTCAAATCATTTCTACTTGAAGTATACAAAAGGGGAGATATATTTTGGGTGACAGTATCTTTTGACTTCAGGATGCTGTAGAAGATTTGGGTTGCTCTTTACCCACCACTGTTTTTCCCACCACCACCACTCTACTCTTTCTGAGCTGGTCAATCATATGGCACATCGAGTCAGACCGCAATCCAATCTGCTCAATTAGGATATCTCTTCCCTGGCCACAGTGACTGACTGAGGCATGAAGACATGACACAGGCCCCAGCAAATCAGAGCCACCCTCGGATGTTTCCCTGAAGCCATTGTGGGCGGGCGAGGGGGAGATTATCTGAAATAATAAGCTATCTAGATTATCTGAAATAGCTAGCATCATGTGAAGAAATGTGGGTAGCAATATTAGACACTGTGTGGAAAAAGTATGAGTGAGAATAAAGTTAATACAGAAAACAGAGGTGGGACAAAGGAGAAAAAGCAAGAGAGAATGACTTTTCTCTCCTTTGATTCAGCTACGTCCAAAAGTAGAATGTCCATTCTGAAACTTCTCAGTTATGTGAACTTTTTAACTCGGACTTTGCTGCTTAAAGTTAGTTTCCATTCAGCGTGTAACTCTTGCAACCAAAAGCATTAAAAAAAATCCAGTTATACAGACATATATCAACTGAAACATTGATGATAATAATATCTTAAATGAAAACAGAGTATCATATATAGTTTATCTAGTTGCTTTTGATTTTACTAATATTTATATATTTACTGTGTATATATATATATATATATATATATGTATATACAGGCATCCTAGGTGTCGCTAATGGTAAAAGAACCCATGCAGGAGACGTAAGAGATGTGGGTTCGATCCCTGGGTCAGGAAGATCCCCTGGAGAAGGGCGTGGCCATCCACTCCAGTATTCTTGCTGGAGAATCCCATGCACAGAGGAGCCTGACGGGCTACAGTCTGTGGGGTCACAAAGAGTTGGATACGACTGAAGTGACCTAGCACCAGTACACATATATATGGCAGGCCATAAAACAAGCCTCAACAAATGTTAAAGACCTGAAATCATACAGGGTGTATTATTTAATCATAATGGAGTCAAACTAAAACTCATCAACAGTAAACAACAGTAGGAAAAATCTCAAAATGCTTAGAAATTAAGACACACACTTTTAAATAACACATGGATTAAAAAGGAAGTCTCAAAGCAAAATTCTTTTAAGAATACACAGAACTGAATAAAAATACAACGTATCCAAATATGTGAGGCCTATCTTAAGCCATGCTTAAAGGATAATTTATAGTACCTAAAACATCAGAGATGATAATAGGTATCAATAATCTGGATTCTTATCAAAAATAAATAAATCAGTAAAAACCTAGAAAAACAAGAGCAGTATAAACACAAAGCAAGAGGGAAAAATAAAGTATCAAAGATAAGAGCAGAAATAAATACCATTCAAAACAGGAAAACAATACAGGAAAATCAGTGAAACAAAAAGCTGGGTTCTTCAATAAAGCTATAAAACCTTTATCAGGACTGACAAAGATACAAGATTAAAACACATAAATCAGCAACATCAGGCATAAAACAGAGGATATTACTATAGATCCTGCAGCCATTAAAAGGATAATAGGAGAATAACGCAACTTTGTGCTTATAAGTTTGACAACATTAAAGAAATGGACTAACTCCTTAAAACCCACAAACTACCACCATTCAGTCAAGATTTAATAGGCTGGTAAAGGTTCCTATAACCACTAAAAAATTTTAATTTGTAATATGTGTGTGCTAAGTTGCTACAGTTGTGTCCGATTCTTTGAGACCCTAGGGACTATAGCCGCCAGGCTCCTGTGTCTATGGAAATTCTCCAGGCAAGAATATTGGAGTGGGTTGCCATGCCCTCCTCCAGGGGATATTCCCAACCCAGAGATCGAACCCACGTCTCTCATGTCTCCTGCATTGGCAGGCAGGTTCTTTACCACTCACACCACCTGGGAAACTCCAATTTGTAATATAAGGCTCCCCCCAAAGAAATCTCCATGCCCAGTTTCAGTAAAGAAATTTGCCAAACATTTAAAGAAGAATTAATACCAAGTTTACATAATCCCTTCCAGAAAAATAGAATAGAAAGAAACCCTTCTCAACGTGTTTTTATGTGGTATTACTATGATAAATATTAAACCAGATAAAGGACTGTACAAGAAAAGGAAAACTGCATACGAATATTTCTCATAAATTGAGATACAAAAATCTTTAGTGAAATATCAGTAAACTGAATCCAGCAATGGATAAAAAGAATTACATGTCATGGCCAACTACAATGTATTCTGGGTATGTAAGGTCTGGTTCAATAGTCAAACATCAATTAATGTAATTCAATATGTCCATAGACTATAGAAGAAAATCATACGATCTTATCAATTGATGCAGAAAAAGCATTTGACAAAATCCAATACTTATTTATGATAAAAATTCTCAGCAAATTAGGAATAGAGGAGAATTACTTTAATTTGATAAATAAAATGCACCAAAAACCCTGTCACTAGTATCATTATTTTAAAAGTGAAAGACTGAATACTTTCACCATTAAGATCAGGAACAAGGCAAAGATACCTATTCTCACCATTCTTATTCATCATAGCACTGGAAGTTCAAGCTAGCCCTCTTCAGTCTGTCTAAAACAGGCCTTATATTGGCAATAGGGTTGGGAGCCTGGGAGTTATCATAGGAAAGAAACACACATGCATTTGGAAACTAGCGAGTGGGTAGAACATCTGAGCTGTGTGGACTATAGAGGTGTAAACGGGTGGGAGAGTTGAGCATGTACTAACAAACTGGAAGTGTGTGTTAGTCGCTCAGTCATGTCCGACTCTTTGTGACCCCATGGACTGTAGCCCACCAGGCTTCTCTGTCCAAGAGATTTTCCAGGCAAGAATGCTGGAGTAGGTTGCCATTTCCTTCTGCAGGGGATCTTCCCAAACCAGGGATCAAACCTAGGTCTTTCCTATTGCAGGCAGATTTTTTTTTTTTTTTACTGTCTGAGCCAACAGGGAAGCCCAACAAACTGGAAAGACCAGAATTCTTTCTCCCCATCATTAGGTAACAAATAGGAGACACAAAGCTAGTGTCCTGGGTTACAAGTCCCCCCACCCCCAAGTCTCCAGCAAATTGCTCAATGAATCACAGCAGCAAAACTCCATTCTGTGCAGCACAGCAAAAATGGTGACTCTTTGCACCTAAAGAGCAATTGTAATTTTATCAGGCCAGCTGGAGCTTGTTTTTGAGTCTGTGGAAAGATAGGAAGCTTTCAAACAGGAAGTTGGGATCTGGTTACAGTGAGAAATCTGTAATTTTGTTCATGACTTTAGAGCAGAGGAATGTTCTGCTGGGAAACAGCATTGCTGCAACAAAGTCTAAATTTTATGTATGTATGTATATGTGTGTGTGTATGTGTGTATATATATATATATATGTTTAGGCCAATTTGGCTGCTTAGTGCTGGTTCTTATTCTCAAAGTTTGAGTGTTATCTTTGTTTTGGCCTAAGAAAAACTCCGTTCCCTTATTTAGTGAAGCTGTCTTCTTCCCGGGTGGCTTAGTGGTAAAGAATTATACTGCAGTGAAGGAGGCATGAGTTTGATCCCTAGGTCAGGAAGAGCCTCTGGAGGAGGAAATGGCAGCCCACTCCAGTATTCTCACCTGGAAAATCCCACGGACAGAGGAGCCTGGCAGGCTACAGTCCATGGGGTCTCACAGAGTCAGACACGACTGAATACACACATCCTCTTCCCTGGGACAGTCTTCAGGATCCCCTCTCAAGTTTAAAGCTCAAAACTCTTAACTGGATCTCAACACTCCTAGTTTTTTCAGAAATCTCTAAACTTTCCTCTGCCTCCTCTCATATTTCCAACATCAAGTCCTGGCATTTTTGTCTCGGAAATGGTTCTTAAACGCATGATCTGTTCCCCGTTAGGATAGGCACGACCCCAGTTCAGATCCTTACCATCTCTTCTCTGCACCCGTTTCCTGCCTCATCTCCTGACTCAGTAAGTCTTTCTCCACCTTGCTGCCAGCGTGACATTCCCAGGACACACATTTGATTGAAGCATTTCCCTGCTGACATCATTCCTGCTGGTTTCTCATCCTCAACTGTGCCATTCAAATGTGCCCCAGAGGCAGGGGCAGCCAGTCTGTTCATGATAAGGTAAGTGCAGAAACGGAGAGCAAGCACTTGGAGACTATAAACATTTGGCATCGCCATGATATCTGAGCATGTGATGAGTGGACTTGTGTCACTGAACAGGGTAAATACAGGATGCTTCCGAACCCACGTGATGAATCACGAACCCCATGTGTGCATCACAAACCCCATCCTCCTTTTGGCCTGTGACATATTGGGGAATAAAAACCAACAACTGCCTCTTGCCATAGATGGTTCAAGAAGCCCGGTGCTACACGATAAAGTCCAAAGACTACCCCAAATCCTTCATGATCTGATCTTTGGGTTTCTTCCAACGTCTTCTAGACTCCTGTACCTAACACCCCTCTTCTGTGAGGCACCTTGACAATTCTTCTAGTCTTATACACATATTAATTCTTCTTTCTGACACACCATTCCCTGCCTTGTCTATCTGGAAGCTTTCTCTCCTCTTTTGAAAACAAAGTGAAAGTGTTAGCCTCCCAGAAATATCTGACTCTGCAATCCCATGGACTATGGTCCACCAGGCTCCTCTGTAGTCCATGGAATTCTCCAGGCAAGAATGCTGGAGTGGATTGCCATTCCCTTCTCCAGATTTTCCTGTACCAGGGATTGAACCTGGGTCTCCCTCGTTGCAGGCAGATTGTTTACCATCTGAGCCACCAGGGAAGCCCACTGTTTTGCTAAAACCACTCCTATGAAGGCATTTCTGATGTCATCTTGGGGTCACCAGCGCACATAAACCTTCCTTGTGCCCTTCTGCACTACCCAGTATACAGTCACTCAAAAATTTTTTTTGCAATGCCAAATTCAGGATGAATAGAATAAGACAAAATTCCTACCATCAAATGCTTGCCAGTCTCATGAATTGTCTGTGTATTGTCTGCTTGCAGTGGCCATGTCTGGAGCATCTCTGAGTCGCCAAAGCCTCTGGGCTGTGAACATATGAGGGACTGAAGTTGGAATTAAGACTGATAATGATGGGTGAAATGGCTTCCCTGGTGGTACAGTGGTAAAGAATCTGTCTGCCAATGCAGGAGACACGGGTTTGATCCCTGGTCCAGGAAGATCCCACATGCCAAGGGGCAGGTAAACCCATGTGCGCCAACTACTGAGCCTGTTCTCAGGGCCTGGGAGCCATAGCTACTGAGCCCTTGCGCCACAGCTACAGAAGCCTGCGCACCCTAGGGCCAATGCTCCACAGTAAGAGAAGCCACTGCCAGAAGAAGCCCGAGCGCTGCAACTGGAGAAACACCCACACAGCAACGAAGACTCAGCACAGCCAAAAATAAATATATAAATACCTATTTTTTGCATCTTTAACACTCTTGGTTAATCTGTCTGGGCTTCCATTTCTCCTTTTATCGCACTTAGGATTTGAACCATAAGATGCCTGCATTGCCTTTTAACCTCAAATACTGTACTCTAGGGGCTGCCCAGGTGGCGCTGCGCCTGGGCCAAGAACGTGCCTGGCAGTGCAGGAGACACGAGATGCCGGCTTGATTCCTGGGTCTGGAAGATCCCCTGGAGGAGGAAATGGCAGCCCACTCCAGTATTCTTGACCGAAGAATCCCAGAGACAGAGGAGCCTGGTCCATAGGGTCACATCCTACACAGTCCATAGGATCACAAAGTGTCGGACACACCTGAAGCGCCTGAGCATATACGCATGTGCATTGTCCTCAAGAGGCAGAGAATTCACATCACCAGAACTCACTTCCTCCAGACGCCCCTAGAAGATGGTCTTTATTACCCCCTACCCGTGCACCCTATACCAATTCCTCAGACTCTAAACACAAAAGTTGACAACCACAGGAATGTACGTAGTTCTGTTTTCCTGAGACTTTTCATCAGGTCTTTCTTGATATCAACATCTTTTTGGTGATAATGATCTTTCAGTTGCTTGTAGCCAGGTGAATAAAACAGAAATAAACAAGAACTTCAAACTTGGATTTTTTTCTCCTGACGTCTTCACTAGGTGTTGTTGGGAAATTGAGGTGATGTTTCAACAAAAACAGGGCATACGCTCACAGGCCTGGCAAAGACCATCTGATAGTCATTCACATATGAAACAATAGATCTGGAACATCTCAAACAAATTACACTGGAAATGAGTTGGTCTTGTGGGTAATCCAGTCCAGGAAGTTCCCATTACATCTACTGAGGTCAGAGATCTTTCTCTTCTCTCCATTCTATCAGATTTCACAGAAATACAGGTTAAAATATATTTTCCTTTTAGATCAATTGTTCT
Organism: Bos indicus x Bos taurus; assembly: GCF_003369695.1. Lineage (NCBI taxonomy): Eukaryota > Metazoa > Chordata > Mammalia > Artiodactyla > Bovidae > Bos > Bos indicus x Bos taurus. The sequence goes on from NC_040089.1 coordinate 13,971,230, forward strand.
TTTGTTGTTTTCAGATCAGATCCAAGTCTCTTGTATCCACAAGACTTCCAAGCAATAGATAATTCTTTCTAGACCTTATCCAACATCTGATTCTCGATTTGGAATAAACAAGTTCTATCAAATGAAATTCTTCCATTGCTTATATTTGATATTGTTAATGAATTGATTTGACTCCTCTTCTGTGTCACAGCAGTGTCATGATCAGTCATCATTTTCCACTGCGTTGCTGTCTGGAAAAATGCGCAGCATGCTTTAAGAACACAGTCTCCCTTCTGAGCCTTCCTCTTGTCCAAAACACATATCCCAGCCCTTTCATGTCTGGCTAGAACTAACACACCCTTCAAGTTTCAAATTAGATACCACTTCCCTGGCACCCCTTTTGTGTTTCCCAAGCTGAGACAGATAACATTCTTTCTTGTTCCCATAGTATCCTTGAAAACCAGTGTTTGAAAGAAAAGGGATAGGAATGCAAATGTCAAGTTATACCTAACTTGGTAGTGAGCAGAGCAACTAGAATGCCTTCATGTTGAGGTGGTCTACCCCAGTTCAGTCTAATTTTTAGAAGAAAAAAATTTTAAATCAGCAAAGACTGGAGAGCCTGGCATCTTTATTTTCCCAGATGATTCTTTTCAGAAATACTCAACTGAGTCAAAATAGCTACTAAGATGGTCAAAGATGCTGCAAGTATAATTGCTCTACAGTGGGGGAGTTGTATCACTGGGAATGCCACAGTTACATAAAGTCCTTAAATAGTGTGCTGTAGAGGCTTTCTAAGGAATCAGACATGAATTCATCCAATACATCACTTCTCTTTTAGGGTACCTCACTTCTCTTCTCCCCCCTCCCCCGCAAAATAACTCCCCATGATTTTGGCATGTGATTCTGGGATAGCAATTCTTCAACCCAAGACCACAAGAGAGAATGATGGAGCTACTGGTCTCTGGGGCAAGCCTTGCAGAGACGTCTGTCCCTGCAGAGCGCCACTGTGTCCGTCCTCATCTTTCAGATTCCTTTCACTTTAATTGACAGTACAGACCTCCCCCCCCACCCTCCCTCTCCTTCCCTGGTGCCATATCCAGGGGCCTGCTACAGCATTAGTGTTTTCAAAGCAATATTCCCAGCAGGAGTTCCCAGAGCAGACTACACACCCAGGAGGAAGGAGATAAAGGTCTGAAAACTCAATTTTAATTGCATTTGGATTTGGGAAGCCTGTTTTGATTAACAAGTTACACTGTAACGGCATATCTCTTCTGATTTAATGAAAAGGGTTTTTTCTCCCTCCTTAAGAAAGTGAAAGAGGGAGTCAGATAACTCCAAGACGCCCCACCTCTAACCCCCAAGCAATAATTTGATTCACTCTGGCTAATTTGAATGCGGAGACTGCGACAGACACCAAAAACCTACTTTCAAAGGACTCTCGCGCCCTCTGCTGGCAACTGGTGCTGAGACCAGTAACACAGAAAGGTCACTGAGTATTAGTGTTATCTATCTACTCCACTCCATTCATTTAATGAACAAGGTGGGGATGAAGAGCCTCACTCAGTGAAGCTTGTTAATAGGAATTGTATGCGGCCCAAGGACACCGTACCATGTCAGGAAACCTCTTTTTTTGAATACTATGCATATCTTCCCTAGGTATGGCCTTCTACAAATTATTGATCCCCTCCAGTCTCGGTTTCCCATCTCAGCAAGAGGACAACAGATCCAATGACCATTCTGTGAACTGCGTTATTTACCTGGTAGTATTTTGCTGGCATTGCCTTCCTCCTACTGATCATTAAGGTTGTTGGGATAATCAAGTTATCAGGGCTGATGGGTTCCCGTTTCTTACTTACTGTTCTATGAGTTAGGCTAATGAGAACATGGGCAGTTCTTTGGTTGAAGTTATGGAAATAACTGCTCCTGCAGACATCTGATCTGTGCCTATATTCATGGCAAATTATAATCCACACAACTTGAAAACTGGCTGAAGTGTAGTTACGGCGTCCACTACCAACTGTCCTGATCACTTTTACTAGGATATCACCTTCTTCCTCTGGAGAACAACTGAAGGCCCTCTCTTCTTTTTCTTTCCCTAATTCGGCATCTGTTCTGCCTCTTCCTCATCTCAGAAGTAACATGCTGATGACAGGGAGCTCTTGTAATCTCCTTGTGTAATTGTACGCCTTAGTTTGAACTAATTTGGCAATGCAAAACCTGGATGAATTCTGAAATGTCAGAAGGCATGGAGGTCCTCCAGTGTGAACTTGATCTGATAAATTCCTTTTGCCTCTGAAAGCCACTACAAAAATGTTGGCTCTGGTAAAAAGCGTTTTACAGACCTTCCTGGCGTTAGGCAAGAAAAGTGTAATAGTTGGATTGGGTATTGGTGGAAAAACTTTTTCTCCATTGTACAGAATTCTTTCCCTCAAATTATTAAATGTCAGATATATGTGGGCAATATAAATTGTTCTTAATATAGGATGGGGGCTTCTCTGGTGGGTCAGATGGTAAAGAATCTGCCTGCAATGCAGGAGACCCAGATTCAGTCCCTGGGTTAGGGAAGATCCCCTGGAGAAGGAAATGGCCTCCCACTCCACTACTCTTACCTGGAGAATTATATGGGCAGAGAAGCATAAAATATTGTTCTTAATATAGGGTACACAGAGAGCAAGAGGGATTGACCATGGCTCCACAAAGCTATTGTCCAGCAGAAAGGATGGTTGTCAGCGATGTATCATTGGATTATTTTTTCCTTGTCACCATAAACCATTCCTACTGTTTGTAGTAACTATGTTGTGGAGCTGGCCGTAAGCTAGTTCCCTGTGATTTTCTATTAAATATTTTGAATATGCATCAGATCAGATCAGATCAGTCGCTCAGTCGTGTCCGACTCTTTGCGACCCCATGAATCGCAGCACACCAGGCCTTCCTGTCCATCACCAAGTCCCGGAGTTCACTCAGACTCACGTCCATCGAGTCAGTGATGCCATCCAGCCATCTCATCCTCTGTCGTCCCCTTCTCCTCTTGCCCTCAATCCCTCCCAGCATCAGAGTCTTTTCCAATGACTCAACTCTTCGCATGAGGTGGCCAAAGTACTGGAGTTTCAGCTTTAGCATCATTCCTTCCAAAGAAATCCCAGGGCTGATCACCTTCAGAATGGACTGGTTCCATCTCCCTGCAGTCCAAGGGACTCTCAAGAGTCTTCTCTAACACCACAGTTCAAAAGCATCAATTTTTCGGTGCTCAGCCTTCTTCACAGTCCAACTCGCACATCCATACATGACCACAGGAAAAACCATAGCCTTGACTAGACGGACCTTTGTTGGCAAAGTAATGTCTCTGCTTTTGAATATGCTATCTAGGTTGGTCATAACTTTCCTTCCAAGGAGTAAGCGTCTTTTAATTTCATGGCTGCAGTCACCATCTGCAGTGATTTTGGAGCCCAGAAAAATAAAGTCTGACACTGTTTCCACTGTTTCCCCATCTATTTCCCATGAAGTGGTGGGACCAGATGCCATGGTCTTAGTTTTCTGAATGTTGAGCTTTAAGCCAACTTTTTCACTCTCCACTTTCACTTTCATCAAGAGGCTTATGAGTTCCTCTTCACTTTCTGCCATAAGGGTGGTGTCATCTGCATATCTGGGGTTATTGATATTTCTCCCAGCAATCTTGATTCCAGCTTGTGTTTCTTCCAATCCAGCATTTCTCATGATGTACTCTGCATATAAGTTAAATAAACAGGGTGACAATATACAGCCTTGACATACTCCTTTTCCTATTTGGGTTAGGGTTAGGGTTAGCATATACATATTTTAATGACTTTGAATATACACACAGAAATAAGTAGTAAATTATATACAGCTGTCCCAGATTGTAACATAATATGCCCTAGATATTATATGAATGTCCCAGATATTCTAACTCCCAAGTCCTACTCCACTGGCGTTTTCAAGCTTTGGTGTTCAAAACATTTGCCAGAGGGAAGAGTCTAAAACTGAGCATTCGTATGTCTCAGTCCCTGCATTTCCGATTCTGTACGTGCGATGTAAAGTCCAATATTCTGACGTGTGTGGCCTACAGACAGAAGCCTGAAAATACTGCAGGGTGGCATGGAGGTTTCTAACTATTTAGCAGTACTTTTTCAACAACGATTCTGGGAGCCGCATGTGTATTGGGTTTACTGGCTATCTTCTGTTCAGGCACCCTGTGGGCACTTGACCATGGCGATTCAGGATATGCATGTGCTCAAGCTCCTTTAGTTGTGTGGGACTCTTTGCAACCCTATGGACTGCAGCCTGCCAGGCTCCTCTGTCCACGGGATTCTCCATTCAGAATAGTGGTTAAGAGCAAAGAAGGCAGACCCTCTGGGTTCACCTCGCAGCTCACTTCACCACTCTGTAGCCATGTCTCATTCACAAAAGGAAGATAATGATAATACCTTCAACAGTAATTGTGATGATAAGAATGACAGACAGCAAAAAGCCCTACATGAGTTTAGAAGAAACACCTCCATCCTCCTTGAAGGATTTATCCACTGCCTGGTGAACAAACAGATGTCTGGGTTTAGGTGAGTTGGGATTCCAAATTTCCAGACACCCTGGATTCAATGAGAGCAAAATGGGACGTTGTGGCTTCTAATAAGCTAGACAGCATATAGATCTTTGGGATTCCCTGATAGCTCAGCTGGTAAAGAAGCCATCTGCCAGTGCAGGAGACACGAGAGACATGGGTTCGATCCCTGGGTTGGGAAGACCCCCAGAGAAGGGAGTGGCAACCCACTCCAGTATTCTTGCCTGGGAAATTCCATGGACAGAGGAGCCTGGTGGCTATATAGCCCACTGGGTCACAAAGAGACACAACTGAGCCTTGCCAGGATTAGGTCTGAGAAGTGGAGCAAGTCCATTCTGCAATGATCTCTCACCCTTGAGTGTAGTCAACTTCATCTGGTCCAAAAGTTCTTTCCTGAAGTAAAAGGAAAATCTGCCTTGTGGCCACCAAAATCTTTTCATCCCCTTATCATCATCCGAAATGAAACTCCCAGGTAAATCACATCACTGGTTTAAAAATACACATGTATTTCTCAAAGGTGGTATACTTGGTATAACCATTGAATCAATGTGTAATAAAACCCAGAGCAATAAAACCCACTTTTATTTTTGTGTTCCATCTTTTGACAAGTGCTGAATTAGACAGATAAGGGTTTGGATATAGTACCATTTTCTGACATTTCTGTATCACTCAGCACACATACAGGCAAATAATGCTTCTCATATCAATGGGCTTTTATTAAAAAAAAAAAAGAAAAACTGCAAATTCAATTCTCCAAAGTTGACACATTGAAATCATCAGACTTGGCATTCAAATCTGTTCGTTGATGGCATGTTAAAGATGATTTCTACATTTGAATATTTGACCTTGTTCTTTCAAATAAAGTTCTACAAAGAGTAGATGTCACATTTCCCAACAACAGTTTCTTCCTAAAGGAATGTGCAAATATGCATTGCCCATTTCCATTCACATCCGAATTATCATCCCCTCTAAAATATTCTACTGCTTTCTCGTCTGCTCTTTTCTAGATTACTTAATTCTCTTTCCACTCTCACAACCTTTATAGTTTCCAGATGCCACAATCATGATTTTGTTTAACGGTTAGCAATTACAATGGCCGTGACTAAATTTAACCAGTAATTGTGCAAAAGTCGGATATCCTTGTGCAATCCAAAAGTTATCTAGCTTTACAGACAAAAATGCAAGAAATAGGATACCTTGAACAACAAACGTGAGAAAACAAAGGACTTTCTTTGGGTTTTTAAAATAAGGCAATAGGGGATTTCAGCTAAATGAAGGAAGAATATAAGAAAGGGGGTCATACCCCAGTTGGTTAGGAGGAATTCCCTGAGATTTAGTGGACAGGAATGGAATGTGCTATCTGGGCAATATGATACAGAGAAGAAAATTCTGAAAACAGAGAAAAATTTCAGTTTTACTCTCCAAATTAATATCAGTACACTTCTATGCAGCTAAAGACAGAGCTCAGGAAATGAGAGATGGGTCCTTAATGCATGGATTCAAGAGATAGTATATGCGTATGTATGTGTGTATATATGCACATATAGTATATTTGTGTACATGTATACATGTGTGGGGGCTTCCTGGTGGCTCAGATGGTAAAGCGTCTGCCTGCAATGTGGGAGACCCGGGTTCGATTCCTGGGTCGGGAAGATCCCCTGGAGAAGGAAATGGCAATCCACTCCAGCACTCTTGCCTGGAAAATCCCACGGATGGAGGAGCCCAGTAGGCTACAGTCCTGGGGTCGCAAAGAGTCGGACACAACTGAGCAACTTCACTTCACATACATTGTGTATCTGCATACACATACACAATATACACATACATGCTGTAGATGTAAGACTACATAATTAAATGAGACAGTAGAACATGTATGGACTTCACGTTCTGGCAAGATAGATACAGTACAACTACCAGAAAATGAGAGGAGACGGGAGCATGTACAGAATGTAGGTTAAGCTTGTATTTGAGGTAAAAGTATTATTTCATCCAGATGCCGGGGAAAAGAAGAGGGCATCAGCTAAGTTAAACAGTGTTACAGGACAAACTCAATAATAAACTCGATGGATAATACCTGAGGAAAGAAAGACACTAGGGAAAAGGAAGGCGCTAAAATTCATGCACAATTGTGAATACAAAAGGAAATCATTACCACAAATGAATTGGATTGGGTTGTGTGTGCGTAGCCATGTCCAACTCTTTGTGACCCCATGGACTGTGGCTCGCCAGGCTCTTCTGTCCATGCGGTTTCCAGGCAAGAACACTGGAGTGGGTTGTCACTCTTTCCAACCCAAGGGTCGAACCCATGTCTCCTGCATCTGCTGCATTGGTAGGTGGATTCTTTACCACTGAGTTACCTGGAAGCCCATATCACAAATAAATACACATTACTAACTAACGAAAGTTTTATTGAAAGAGAGAGCAAATTAAACATCTAAAATACTGTATCTTTTCTATTTAATTATACATAATTACATATCCTACATATGCAAATACGCAAGGCTTCCATGGTAGCTCAGATGGTAAAAAATCTCCCTGCAATGAAGGCGACTCAGGTTGATTCCTGGGTTGGGAAGATCCCCTGGAGAATGGAATGCAACCCACTCCAGTACTCTTGCCTGGAGATCCCATGAACAGAGGAGCCTGATGGGCTACAATTCATGGGGTCGCAAAGAGTCAGACAGAACTGAGCAGCTGAGAACACACGCATGCAAATGAGCACTGGCTTAACATAAATCACAGTTGTGCTAGCCCCTAACAGGACAGTCATCTTGTCCTTTGAAGTCTGTAGTCAAGCACTGATTTCTCTCTTTAGCTATGAAAGTCCTAGATGGCATTTTCTTTCAACAAAAAGGCGGTTTCATCTACACTGAAAACCATTTTTGCTTCATTCATTCAATTCATTATCTTAGCTAGGTCTTCTGGGTAACTCGCTGCAGCTTCTATGAATGTATCAGCACTTGCCGTTTCACCTGACACTTTTTATGCTATGAAGATGGCTTCCTTAAAACTCATGAACCAGCACCTCTTTTGTTTCAAGCTTTTCTTCTACAGCTTCTTCACCTCTCTCAGCCTTCACAGAACTGAAGAGTCAAGGTCTTGCTCAGGCTTTGGCTCAAGATAATGTTATGGCTGGTCTGATCATCTGTCCAGACCACTCAAATCTTTTCCATCTTAGCTACAAGGCTGCTTTGCTTTCTTATCACCAGTGTGTTCACTGGAGTAGCACTTTCAGTTTCCTTCAGGAGAACTTCTCCTCTGCGTTTACAGCAACCCCGTGTTGAGCAAGCCTTTGGGCAGATGGGTCAGAAGGCTCGGCTTTCAATCCGGGTCAGTTTGCAACCGTGCTTTCCCCTCTAAGCCTTATCATGTCTAGCTTTGGATTTATAGTGAGAAACGTATGAGTCTTCCTTTCATTTCAATACTTAGAGGTCTGATAATTGGTCCAATATCAAAATTGTTATATCTCAGGGACTAGGGATGCCCAAGGAGGGGAAGAGAGATGGGGAAAACAGCTGACAGAGGAGCAGTCAAAACATACATTTATACATATTAAGTTTGTCATCTTATATGGGACCCCCAAAAATTACAACAGTAACATCTAATATCACTGATTACAGGTCATCATAGCAATTAAAATAATAACAAAAAAGTTTCTAACATTGTGAGAATTACCAAAGTTTGACACAGAGACAGGAAGTGAGAAAAACGCTCTTAGAAAAAGTGGCACTGACAGCCTCGCTCAACACAGGGTTGCTGAAAAACTTTAATTTGTAAAAAGGGTGATATTTATGAAGTGCAATTAGTGAGGTATGCCTGTGTAAAAAAGTTAAAATTAGAACCACTCTGCCTACAACAGAATATATTGTATAAATGAATAAAAGATTTAAGTATGGGAAAAAAATGACATGAGTTCAAGAAAAACACATAAGTAGGTTTTTTTCACAAATGAGGGAAATATTTCCTAATTATACCTCCAAAATCCAGAAGCAAAATGGAAAATGGTTGGTAAATTTGATTGAATAAAAATTCAAAACACTTGTCAAATGCCAAAACACAATAAGCCAAGCTAAAAAAACTAGGGGAAAAAATATTTACAAACTTGTAATTTCCCTATTGTATAAACAACTTATAGAGAGAGATAACAGAGAAGGCATGGCACCCCACTCCAACACTCTTGCCTGGAAAATCCCATGGATGGAGGAGCCTGGTGGGCTGTAGTCCGTGGGGTCGGGAGGATTCGGACATGACTGAGCGACTTAACACTCTCTTTTCACTTTCATGCATTGGAGAAGGAAATGGCAACCCACTCCAGTGTTCTTGCCTGGAGAATCTCAGGGACGGGGAGCCTGGTGGGGCTGCTGTCGATGGGGTCGCACAGAGTCGGACACGACTGAAGCGACTTAGCAGCAAGCAGCAGCAGAGAGAGAAAAGGCCAAAACCTTAACAAAAGGGGGTGGAGGTAAGCAGCGATCTTGTTGATTCACAAACCCCGAAGTTTGCTGGGTTAAAATCTGAAACCTACCCCCATTCAGAGAGGGTTAAGGAGTGCCTGAAGAAGCAAAGACAGGGATCCACTCCAAACTGGTAGGTGGCGGGTTTAATAAGTAAGGGAACTTACACCCACCAGACCCGTTTGGGCAGACACCGGACAAGTAGACCTTGGCATCCACCCACCAGCATCTTACAAGTTTATGTAGTGGCTTTAACCGGGTTTGGTCACGGACACTTTCCAGAGGGTCTCAACACCACCCACTCTCTCAAGGCTGCCTCCTGAAAAGAGCCCCCTCAGTGGGAATGGAGGGCAGAAAGTCCATCCCAAGGTCTGGGGAGGGGAGGAGCCTCCAATGCCTGGCCCAGGCTCAGGTCAACTGGAGTCACAATCCCTCTCACTCAATCTTCAACAGTTACCAAGTTGCTCACAGAAGAAAAAGAAATGCAAATGGCTTTCAATTCATTAAAAGATCCTTATCCTTGCTTATAGTAGGAGAAATAACAGTTAAAACTATATTGACTGACAAAGCAGACTGTGGGAAGACAGTTTATTTTTTATATAATATTTGTTTATTTATTTGGCTGTGTTGGGTCTTACTCACAGCATGCAGAACCTTTTTTTTTTTTTTTTTAGTGTTTTTTTTTAGTTTTTTTTTTAGCCTGTGGAATCTTTAGTTGCCGCATGTGGGATCTAGTTCCCTGACCAGGGACAGAACCCAAGCCAGGCCCCCCAGCACTGGGTGCACAGAGTCTTAGCCACCAGACCACCAGGGAAGTCCCAACAACATCATATATTGATTCTTGATTTTGTTTTTAATGTTTACAGTACTATGAAGGAGAATTTGGTGATATTTAGAAAAATTACACGTGTACTTAATCTGTATCCCAGTTATCCCACTTCTAGGAATGTATTTCAAAGATACATTGACAAAACTTTACTCAAGACTGCAGTAGATTATGGAGAAGACAATGGCACCCCACTCCAGTACTCTCGCCTGGAGAATCCCAGGGATGGGGGAGCCTGGTGGGCTGCTGTCTCTGGGGTCGCACAGAGTCGGACATGACTGAAGCGACTTAGCAGCAGCAGCAGTAGATTATATTTCTCTCCAGCCTTCCTAGTACCCACATTCTGCCATGGCCTCATCGCAGGTGCAGTGATTCTTCATCTTTGATGTTGGGCTTGACCTGGAGGCTTGTTTTGAAATGATGCCATGTCAGTGGAAACAACAGTGTGCTAGCCCCAAAGCTAAGCTTTAAGAGACAAAAAATAAATGATTTTTATATTCAGCTAAGTCTTGGTGGTGTTTACTACATGGCAATTTTGTAGCAAAAGCTGATACAAAGGAAACATTGTTTGTTATAAACAGCATGTCATTGGAAACAACCCAAATGTCCATCGATAGATGACTGAATGAATAAACCAGGGACAGACTACACAAAGGATTATTATGCTTTATGTTTAACCTTTTAACAGCAAGAGTAACTGCCATTTAACTAGATCAATTTAAATATTCATATGCAATTATTTCTGCTGAGAATCTTCAAATTTATGTATCAGTTCAGAGCATTTAATTTTTCACAGTAACATTTGTGTTAATCAAGGCACCAGCCCCAAAGCACTGCTCTCAGCCTTAGTAAATCAGATGTGTAAAGTATCAAATCTGGATTGCTCTTCCCAGGAAAATCCTGAGTTACTGTGGGCCAGGAGTCTCAGACTTTGCTCATCAAAAATGATCTCAAGCTCCTAATGGCCACCACGCATGAATGAATAGGGAAAGATTGTTGGAGGTATAAGTTGCTGACTGTGCATGGCAGCTGACTAGGTTTTTCCTTGATTGCTGTGGGGAGCTGTATATCATGACACATAAGATGACAGGTTCGAGGTCAGACACCTGAGCTCTAATCCCTGACATTCTGAAGTATGACCAGCTTAGTTATCGTAAAACTCAAGTCTCTTCTCCATCAATCAAGGTTAATAGTACCTACCATTGAGCTTTGATGAGGATGAAAAGAGGGAGCAAATATACAGATTGTGCACAATGTCTGAAAGATCATAGACACCCAAATATATTTGTACATCCCTTCTCATCAAAAGTATGGAATTGTGAATGTAAATGTGGGCTCTGAAATCTTTTTTTTAATTTTATTTTATTTTTAAACTTTACAGTATTCTATTAGTTTTGCCAAATATCGAAATGAATCCGCCCACAGGTATACATTTGTCCCCATCCTGAACC
>NC_040089.1:13983012-14052822 GCF_003369695.1 Bos indicus x Bos taurus
CTGCCGCCCGGAGGTGCCTGATGTGGAAGCTCGACCCTTGTTGAGCAGCCCGAGAATATGTCCCCAGTCACTCCCTCTGGCCTCACCCAGAAAAAGAAGAGGGTGGCTGGGAGAATCTGGAGATGTCTCTCTAAATGTATTTTGTGGGCTGCCCAGCATGAGGACTAATAATAAAGTGATATCTGACAAGAAAATGGATGACCTGCAAAGCTCCCTGGGACCTGGTCATGTTCCCACCTGGATGACGGGATTCAAATCCAGCACCTCTACCGCCTTCAGGAAAGCCTCCTATCCAAAACCCTGGCCAGCTCAGAGGATGCTCTGGAGTGATCTGGGCGACCAGAAGAGGCACCACCCTGGCCTGGCTGCCCCTCCTCCCCCCTGCTGGGTGAAACTTCAGAGACTGGACTGTGGCCTGGGGCATGTCCCCCACCTCCCATACTTCTGTCTTTCATCTTGCTGGGGAGGGGATAATGCTTGTCATCTCCTTGGTTCTTCATAGTCTTAATAAACTTTATGCTCCAGAAAGATACATCACACTCTGTATTGCCTTCTCTCTGGTTATAGAAGTGTGTGTCATGTAGTACTAGTCTTGGCCTTAAGACCTAAGAATTAGCACACAATCATTCCAAGAGCAACAACTGCTGCACTCCAGGGCAGACATGCAGAAAGAGTGTATTATCCCCCTGCACTGACATTACCTAATATTTTCAGAAGGGTCAAAAGGAACTTTTGATCCCTACAGCCAGTGTTAAAGGGACAGGGATGTCTGGGATAGGCTAATAAGTCCTGTGAACCAGCCGGTGTGTGGTGTGGTCAGGTCCCCATGCAGATGAGGTCTTGAATGTCCCACAGGAGTTGGGTTCTCGCCTTCTCCCATGGGGAAGGGCCCTGATGTGTGAGATGTTTAAAATTTTTTGATGTGGATCATTTTTAAAGTCTACTGAACTTGTTACCATATTGCTTCTGTTTTATATCTGGTTTTCCACCTGGAAGCATGTGGAATCTTTGCTCCCCAACCAGGCATTGAACCTGCAACCCGCTGCGCAGGAAGGTGAAGTCTTAACTACTGGACCACCAGGGAAGTCCCTCTTTTATCAATTTTTTTGCTGTGTGGGTTTGAACACAGGGACTGGCTGACTATCAAAATACTAGATTTGTCAGCGTTCCCTGGTTCCCTGGTTCAAGGAGCCACTGAACACAGGGGTGACTGGAACAGGGTCTTCTTCCCAGAGGCCTGGCTCTGGGGGCACACCCTCTCAGAGGCATCAGCTGCACCGTTCCGTGGGCTCTTGTGTGCTTACCTGTCACTTGCTGACTGCATTTCTTCACTACCAAGATGCAGAGCACTCTGGCCACTCGCCCGCGAGCCATCTCCTGGGGTAATCACAAAATGGTCTACAAGATTCTAAGTCAATCAGGCTCTTTCTGCTTTTCTCTTCTCAGCTCTTAGCTCTTTGTTTTGTGTATCAACAGTGTCATTGACTTTTTTCTTTTTTTTTCTTTTTTCTTCTCTTTCACCTGGATTCTCTAGCAAATGGGAGCCTAGGAACTGGCCCAGTATGCAAGGATCCTTCCCCTTCTCATTTCTTCATTACTGTTTCTCAGTTCTGTATCAGGGAAAAAAAAAAAAAAAAAAAACCATGGGCCAAGTTAGTGAAAACAGATCTCTCACTGCAGAGGGGGAGAAAAACAGACATCGACACACCAAACTACAATTACGTTAATTGGGTGGGAAAGAGAGGAAGACTTGAATGGATTCCTCCTCTACTATAACACAAATGTAATCAGAGAGCAACGAACTCTGGATACATGGTACATACTAAAGGCAGTCAGGAAGAAATAAAGCAATCTGAGGTGAGGAGATGGGCTGGGCTGGGCTGCTGGTCATCCCACATCTGAGATGACATTCTCAGCTGGCTTTTAGGTGAACCCTTCTATCTCAAATGAGGGACTTTAAGATTCGTTCACAAGATAACCACTTTCAGTCATCGATTACTCTGATATACATCATTCATATGCACAGAGTTAAATGTGTTCATTTTGGACATTTCCTGAAATCCAACTCACTAATTCACAAAGCCTTGGGAGTATCTCCCTACAAGATGCTTATTAATTACAAAGTTGAACTTTAAATCTACACTGGAGAAACCTCACAGACACCACCTTAAACACATGGTCAAAGTCTACCTCACTAGTAATAAAATGTGTCAACCTCGTAAACCCTTTTGGAGCTTCCCTGGTAGCTCAGCCATAAGAATCTTCCTGCCAATGCAGGAGACATGGGTCTGAGTGTTCAATCCCTGGGTCAGGAAGGTCCCCTGGAGAAGGAAATGGCAACACACTCCAGTGTTCTTGCCTAGAAAATCCCATGGACAGAGGAGCCTGGCGGGCTACAGTCCATGGGGTTGCAAAGGAGTTGGACACAACTGAGCAACTAAACAACAACCTCATGCACCTCTGGATGCGACGCACCAGGAAGGGGATACTATCGTGACTGTGCAGAGACCTTCCCAACCATCTCGTCCACACCAGCGTAGTGAGCATAGTACCACGTCTTCTGTGTGCTGTCCTTCTGTGCACTTCCCCACTCTTACTCCAAATCACAGCAATGATGCCTGTGCATGTGGATGCTGAAATATCTTTAGTTGACATTACCAACAACAATCATCAGACAATGGAACTGTGTTGATGCAAAACAAGCCCTCATTCTACTTGGGGAAAAATTCAATTAACAACGGAATCATGTAGAGCCACCCGGTGGTGATGGAGATTTAGTGGCATACTGCAGTTGAAAACTGCCTGTAGGGGCCAAGGGGCTATTTCCCCTTTATTCTTGCTTTGCCAGCCCCAGCAACCATGCTGGTTGCCACTCATCACAAATCAAATGAAACAAAATCACCAGGGGTTAAAAAGCCTACACTGGATTATAGCCATGCCATTTAGAACATAACATTTTACTGGTAATTGCATTCTGTTGAATAAATATCCTGACATCAGCTTATGGCATATTAGTATTCTGATGGCAATTATTTTCACTTAAATGTGTCTGCCTCTAAATAAAACAGGAAAGGGTACAATGACACGAGGTTTGGAGATGGAATGGATAGTCTGTTCGTTAAACCAGAGGCTCTCGCGTGGAGTTAGGGTTGTGGGTTAAACAAATTACACAGAGATTTATTTCATGTGATGTCTTTGCAAAATTATCTATTGAAGCCATACACTTACAGTTTTCAAACTCTGTTGTATATATATAGAGCCAGGGGCTAGAAGTACAGATGCTGAGGCTCTTCCCCAGACATTCTGTATTCGAATCTTTAGGAGCAGGACTCAGGAATCTACATTCTTAACACAGTTCTCCAGTCTTCCAGTGAACTGCCAGTTTGACGAATACTGTTCTAAATGTTTACCAGTCTTATTCCAAAGTATCAATGATGATTCAAGTATAAATTGATCTAAAAAGCACAAAGTCTACCACTGGAAATAGACCAAGGAACAGCAAGTATGATTCATGGGTCAAATCTGACTCAACAACTGTTCTTACATATAAAGTTTTATTGGAACACAACCATGTTTATTTGTTTACAAATTATCTACAGCTACTATATTCATTAAAAAATTTTTTTTTGTTACTACTTTCTTGTTAAAACTGCAGAAAGCAGTTGTGACAGAGACCATATAACCTGCAAAGCCTGAACTAGTCACCACCTGGCCTTTGTGGAAAAAAGTTTGCCAACACCTGATATAAACAGATATCGGGGACTGAGGGACCAGGAAAGTGAGTAAACTAAGAGAGAGAGGCAGGTTGAGCCGCTGGCTCCTGCCAAACTGTCAAATCCCTTCTTTGCTTTCTTCTTTTTTTTAAAGTGGTGGATGCACTCTGTAATGTTTGCAGATTTACTGAAATATAATTGATATATATATTGTGGATGTACAATGACATTGAGAAATGGGAAAGTAATATTTAGAAGGGCAGTGATATGTTTGACATTTTTATGTTGAATTTGAATTAATAGAGAAACAGTTTAAAGTAAAAATGTCAGGGGGCATTTGGAAAACTTAGATTCAGTTCAGTTCAGTCAGTTCAATCAATGACAACCCATCCAGTACTCTTGCCTGGAAAATCCCATGGACAGAGGAGCCTGGTAGGCTGCCGTCCATGGGGTGGCGAAGAGCAGGACACAACTGAGCGACAACCCACTCCAGTGTTCTTGCCTGGAGAATCCCAGGGACAGCAGAGCCTGGTGTGCTGCCATCTATGGGGTCGCACAGAGTCGGACACGACTGAAGCAACTTAGCCTCAGTAGCAGCCAAGGGGAAATACTCTCAGCTGTTACTAACTAAAATCAAGGTGGGTGGATGCCAGCTGTGACAAAAGCCCTGCAGGAGTAGTTCATGGGACAGGAAACATGGAGAGACTGTAGTGTTCAATATAAATTCAAAACTGAGAAGCTTTGTATGGTCTCTAACTGTCTCTCTGCAAAAAATCTGCACACAAAAATAAGAACATGTGTGACAATGTGAGCCCAATGGGAGACACATCTCTTACCTCTCATTTGAAAAGAAATTGAAACCCAAGTTCCCTTTCTGTCTATCAGCCTCTTGTCCTCTTTCTTCCTTAGAGAATTACACCACATCTCATAGTTCTCTTTCCTCCCTAATCAGTCTTCCTGAGAAACTAAACTGAAAATTTTTATTTAATACCTTTTTTCATTAGTAAAATTCTTCTCATAATTCTTTGAAAATTCATTCTCCCACACAGGAACATTCAACATTTTTGTCCTCAACTCTAAAAGTCAGGGGCCTCATGTGTCCTTTGGTTTTCTTTCCACTTCTCACAAAGCACTTTACTCTGAAGAACATACCTATTCTCGTGGACTTAACAACAACAACTTATCTTTATCTGATTATTTAACATCAGAAACCCCAAACTGACAGTTTAGTTCTGTAAAATATATTCACTACACAACTGACAATTTATAAAAATTAGTCTCCATTTCACATCCCTCCCTACGTAACACAAAGATCTCCTAATGCATTGAGGCAAGTGAGGTAGCATTCACTGGTTAGTACCTGTAAACAACTATTTTCACTATGAAACACAAGAGCAAATCTATTTCAGAACAGAATTGCACTTCTTGCAAATGATGCAGGATTTCATGATGTCAAAACACAGTTCAGATACTTAGAAAAGCGCTCGTATGGAAGAGTTACTCTAGTGAACAAATGAAGATAAATTTACAAGGCTGATGACAGAATGGTGACTTCAAAGACTTTACAGAAAATTACTTGAATATCAAAAAATTAGGAGACTTAGAAAAAAAAATGATGAATCCTCACGTATGTTTTGAAAATTTTATGTTTTGCCCTCTTTATAACTGTGCCATTACAGTAAAGCTGAGAGCTTCAATAGCCAAAACAATCTTGGAAAAGAACAAGGTTAAATGTCTCACACTTTCTGATTTCAAGTTTATCACAATGCTATTGTAATCAAAACAGTGTGGTATGTGTATAAATATAGACAGAACAGTGGAAAAGAATAGAGAGCCCAGATATGAACCCTCACAATCACAGCCAAATGATTCCTGATAAGGAAGCTAAGACCATTCAATGGGTGGGTGGGGGGGGGGGGGCGGGAGGGGAACGGGGAACCCTTTTGAACAAACAGTTGTGGACAAACTAGATATCCACATGCAAAAGAACAAATTGTACCCTTACCTTACACTGTAGACAAAAAGAAGTAAAAATGGATCAAACATCTAAATGCAAGACCTCAATCTAGAAAAGTCTTAGAAGAAAACAAAGAAGAAAAGCTTCATGACATATTTCATTGTAATTTCTAAGAAATTTCGGGGTAATTTTTTTTTTTTTTACAACACGTTTTTCGGATCCTTGGCTAACTCTGAAAATCACATTGACCAAGACAGAGTAATAGGAGAAAGCATATATATTTACTAAAATAAGTCTTAAGAAACATGGGAGCCTTCATAAGAAAACCAAGATCTGAAGAAAACAGTGAAACCTGAGTGTTTTCACACCAGATTTGATGAAGACTGGATAGTCATGAAGAAATATAATAGGCCAAGGAGCATGAGGGGAGTGTAGTATTCTGGGGGAAACTTGCAAGGCCTCTTTGGAGTCTTTCTCGCATCCTTTTGTCTTTGGAGATGAGGACGCACCTTTGCTTCTATAGGGAAAGCACTTCTCACTTAATAGTATTATGACCTACTTTAGGGGTGAAGGGTGAGCAGAGGGACAAAGTAACCTTCCTACTTCTGCTGTTTTCTCAGAGTTCTTCAACTTAAAATATAAAATATGCCAAGGTGTCATATTTTAGTGTAGCATAGTCTGAACTCCATAAGATATGACACCGAAAGCACAGACAAAAAAAATTAAGAGATTAATTGGATTACAATTAATATTGTAATTATTAATATTGTACAATATAATATTGTAATTACAATCCACAAATGTGGATACACGTTTGTGCATCAAGGACACAATCAGTAGTGAAAAGAACAACCCAAGGAATGGGAAGGAAACATTTGCAAACCATATATCTACAATGAGTTAAAATATAGAATATAAGGGCAATTTCTAAGATTTACAACAACAGAAAACAAAAGGAACATAATAAAAATGAGTAAAGGATTTGAAAGAAGTTTCTCCAAAGAAGATATACGAATGGCCAATAGGCACATGAAAAGATGTACCACTTCTTAGTCAACAGGAAATGCAATCAAAACCACAGTGACACATCCAGCTCATACACATTGAAGTAGCTGCTATAAAAAGAAAACAGAAATAAAAGAAAAAGGAACACCTGTTGACAAGGATGCTAAAAACGGCAGTCTCTGGTACTATGTTCACATTGTGTTCTTCATGGCGGGGCACTGGGTCTTGCTGCTGGATCGGGCTTTCTCCAGTGGCCCAAGTGGAGGGAAACTCTCTGGATGCAGTGTGTGGCCTCAGCAGGTGCGAGGACGGGCTCTAGAGCGCAAACAGGCCCAGTAACTGTGGCCACAGGCTTCACTGCCCCCCAGAATCTGAAATCCTTCCCCAGACCAGGGTTGAACTCGTGTCCCCTGCACTGGCAGACAGATTCCTAACCACTGGACCACCAGACAACGTCCCTTTTGCACATTATAGGAATGTAAACAGTGTAGTCACATGAAAGAGCATGGTGGTTCCTCAAAAAATTAAAAATTAAATTTCTGTATGGTTCACCAAGTCACATTTGGAATATGCTCAGAAGAATTGAAAGCGTGGTCTTGAAAGAGATGCTTGTACACCCGTGTTCCTAGCAGCACTACTCACAGAAGCCCAAAGTGGAAGCAACCCAAAGGTCCACTGATAGATGAATGGATAAACTAAATCTGATGCAAACATAGAATAGTATTCGCCATAAAAAGAAAGTTCTGACATGTGTTATAACCTGTACAAACCAAAAGGACAGAATACTAAAATAATCCAGTAACACGGAGAAGGGAATGGCAACCCAGTCCAGTACTCTAGCCTGGACAATCCCATGGATGGAGGAGTCTGGTGGGCTACAGCCCAAGGGGTCACTAAGAGTCGGACACAACTGAGCAACTTCACTTTAACTTTTCACTGTCACACATTGGAGAAGGAAATGGCAACCCACTCCAGTATTCTTGCCTGGAGAATCCCAGGGACAGGGGAGCCTGGTGGGCTGCTGTCTACGGGGTTGCACAGAGTCGGACACGACTGAAGCGACTTAGCAGCAGCAATCCAGTAACAAAAAGACAAATACTGTATGTTTGATTACATTTACAGCAAGTATCTAGGTACTCAAACTCAGAGACACAGAAAATATAATATAATGGGAACTTCCCTAGCAGTCCAATGGTTAAGACTCTGCCCTTCCACTGCAGGGAGCATGGATTCAACCCCTGGTCAGGGAACTAAGATCCCACATGCCTTGTAGTATGGTTAAACAGTAAAAAAATAAATAGAAAAGAAAATGTCACAATGGTGGTTTCTAGGAGCTAGGGGAAAGGAGACATGGAGAATTGTTGTTTAATGGTGATGGAATTTCAGTTTTGCACGACTACAGATTTCTGAAGATTGGTTGCATAACAATGTGAGTATAATTAACACTACTGAACTGCACACTTGAAAATGCTTTAGATGGTATTAATACATTTATATTATGTGTCTTTTACCACATTTAAAAAAAATCAAAAAAGATTATTCAAGGGAACTAATAAAAACATGTCAAAGAATCTTGATTCAGATGGCTTGTTAAAAGAATCTTTAAATTTCATTACATGTCAAACAGTCAAGACTGATTTTTTTTACCATGTGTGAAATTGTGTGTAAAAGACCAGACAAAACTCAAATCAATTACCAATATTTTTGTTTTTCGTTTTTTTTAAACTTTGTGATGACAAAAAGATTAGAAAATAAATGTACATTTACACTTTTTTAGAAAGTAAGACAGAGTGCAGATTCCTAGAGACTAGTGCTCAGATTCACTGGGTTATACAAAACAGTGACAATAGAAATTACTTCTTTGCTCATTCTAGGAATTAGTGCACAGATGGAATTAGAATAGACATTTTTTTTAAATATAAGATACAAATAATTGTAATTACTTTTTCCCTTTTAAGTTTTTCCACTATTTATAGGTATGTAGCCTTGTTCTTTACAAAGTTATTTAAATGATCTTTCCACTTTAAATCTCTGGAAAATAAAGAACCTCCTTCAGTTCTGTCCTCCAGCATATGACTTCCAACTCCATCTGTGGACCAGAGCAATCTAAGTTTTCTAAATGCCCCGGACATTTTACTGAAATGTTTCTCTATTAATTCATAGTCAACATAAAAAGTCACGCCTATCATTGCCCCTCCTAAATATTACTTTTGCTCTTCTTAACGCCATTCGTACATGCCACACCAACTTAAGTGAAAATACTGCTGCTGTTCTGTCTTCTTCCATTTACTCACCTGTCATTTATGTGTCCAAGCCTGCTGATTTCTCTTTGACGGCTTTCATCTGCACTCCCTTTTTCTTTCTTTCCAAGGCTTCTTTTGTCTGACCCTTACCACTCATGCCTGCTGCTGCTAAGTCGCTTCAGTCATGTCGACTCTGTGTGACCCCACAGACGGCAGCCCACCAGGCTCCGCCATCCCTGGGATTCTCCAGGCAAGAACACTGGAGTGGGTTGCCATTTCCTTCTCCAATGCATGAAAGTGAAAAGTGAAAAGTGAAGTCGCTCAGTCGTGTCCGACTCTTAGCGACCCCATGGACTGCAGCCTACCAGGCTCCTCCGTCCATGGGATTTTCCAGGCAAGAGTACTGGAGTGGGGGTGCCATTGCCTTCTCCATTAACCACTGGACCACCAGGTAAATCCGCAACACTATTAATCTTTAAGGAAGCTCTGCTTCGGCCAAAACACTATATTCATCTTCCACAAACTTGCTTTTGCTTTTCCCATCTCTTGGCTTTTACATCATTACCTCTTCATGTTTTCTACCTCTCCAAATCCTATTCAGACCCCAATGCTGCCTTTCTTATGAGCTCAAGACTAAGTGTGCAAACAGTAAGAAGGTGGAGAGTGCCGCGTAAACATGTGACTACAACACAGGGGCACGTGTGCTACAGTGGAGGTTTGGGAGCAGACGCTGAAGCCAGGAGAGGTGAGATTAGGGCTGAATATGGGGGATAAAGAAGATGGGGAGGCTCGTGCGGCAATGGGAAAGCAAGGTCAGGCTGCCCGGGTGCAGTGGTCTCTTTGCCCCCCGTTTTTGCATTTGTACTTGTGTGGTCTTTCACGACTTCTCATATAAATGTTAACTGGTATTCTGTTCCTTTTCTGAATTTTTTCAACTTTTTTTTTCTTCTTCCAATTTACTTTACTTCCAATTCCACTTCCAATTTACTCCATCTTACTATGGACTTCCTGCCTGTTCACACGCGTACCTACTTCATTCCTGACATGCGGTACGCCCTCTCCAGTGCTTTCAGTATATTCATCCCACCCGCCATTAAAGTCCTATCTTCCTGTTACTGCCTATTTTTAAACTTATCTTTGGGACCTCCCTCGTGGTCCAGTGGCTAAGACTCTGCGCTCCCAAGGCAAGGGGCCTGGGTTTGATCCCTGGTCAGGGAACTGGACCCCACAGGCCACAACTAGGAGTTCAAGTGTCCCAACCTAAGATTCCACAGGCCACAATCAGGACCCGGTGCAGCCAAATTAATAAATAAATATTTGTAAATAATCCTTACCTTTCAACACATGGCACAGGGATTTTTGCATCCACTAATTTCTGCTTGTTTGGGTTTGCCTGATGGCTCAGATGGAAAGACTGCCTGTAATGCAGGAGACACAGGTTCAATCCCTGGGTCAGGAAGATCCCCTGGCAAAGGAAATGGCAATCCACTCTAGTATTTTTGCCTGGAGAATGCTATGGGCAGAGGAGTCTGGCAGGGCACAGTCCATGGGTCACAGAGAGTCAGACACAACTGAGCAACTAACATTTTTCACTTATCTTCAACACATGGGGCAAGGATTTTTGCACCAACTAATTTCTGCTTGTTTAACAATGCATAAGAGAATAAATATGGTTGTTAAATATGCCTATATAAAAGGGGATTCATTTTGGTTTCACACTGTTATCGCCTCATCACATACTCAAATCACAGAGAAGGCAATGGCACCCCACTCCAGTACTCTTGCCTGGAAAATCCCATGGATGGAGGATCCTGGTGGGCTGAAGTCCATGGGGTCGCTAAGAGTTGGACACGACTGAGTGACTTCCCTTTTACTTGTCACTTTCATGCACTGGAGAAGGAAATGGCAACCCATTCCAGTGTTCTTGCCTGGAGAATCCCAGGGACGGGGGGTGCCTGGTGGGCTGCCGTCTATGGGGTGGCACAGAATCGGACACGACTGAAGTGACTTAGCAGCAGCAGCAGCAGCAGCATACTCAAATCATTTCTACTTGAAGTATACAAAAGGGGAGATATATTTTGGGTGACAGTATCTTTTGACTTCAGGATGCTGTAGAAGATTTGGGTTGCTCTTTACCCACCACTGTTTTTCCCACCACCCACCACTCTACTCTTTCTGAGCTGGTCAATCATATGGCACATCGAGTCAGACCGCAATCCAATCTGCTCAATTAGGATATCTCTTCCCTGGCCACAGTGACTGACTGAGGCATGAAGACATGACACAGGCCCCAGCAAATCAGAGCCACCCTCGGATGTTTCCCTGAAGCCATTGTGGGCGGGCGAGGGGGAGATTATCTGAAATAATAAGCTATCTAGATTATCTGAAATAGCTAGCATCATGTGAAGAAATGTGGGTAGCAATATTAGACACTGTGTGGAAAAAGTATGAGTGAGAATAAAGTTAATACAGAAAACAGAGGTGGGACAAAGGAGAAAAAGCAAGAGAGAATGACTTTTCTCTCCTTTGATTCAGCTACGTCCAAAAGTAGAATGTCCATTCTGAAACTTCTCAGTTATGTGAACTTTTTAACTCGGACTTTGCTGCTTAAAGTTAGTTTCCATTCAGCGTGTAACTCTTGCAACCAAAAGCATTAAAAAAAATCCAGTTATACAGACATATATCAACTGAAACATTGATGATAATAATATCTTAAATGAAAACAGAGTATCATATATAGTTTATCTAGTTGCTTTTGATTTTACTAATATTTATATATTTACTGTGTATATATATATATATATATATATATGTATATACAGGCATCCTAGGTGTCGCTAATGGTAAAAGAACCCATGCAGGAGACGTAAGAGATGTGGGTTCGATCCCTGGGTCAGGAAGATCCCCTGGAGAAGGGCGTGGCCATCCACTCCAGTATTCTTGCTGGAGAATCCCATGCACAGAGGAGCCTGACGGGCTACAGTCTGTGGGGTCACAAAGAGTTGGATACGACTGAAGTGACCTAGCACCAGTACACATATATATGGCAGGCCATAAAACAAGCCTCAACAAATGTTAAAGACCTGAAATCATACAGGGTGTATTATTTAATCATAATGGAGTCAAACTAAAACTCATCAACAGTAAACAACAGTAGGAAAAATCTCAAAATGCTTAGAAATTAAGACACACACTTTTAAATAACACATGGATTAAAAAGGAAGTCTCAAAGCAAAATTCTTTTAAGAATACACAGAACTGAATAAAAATACAACGTATCCAAATATGTGAGGCCTATCTTAAGCCATGCTTAAAGGATAATTTATAGTACCTAAAACATCAGAGATGATAATAGGTATCAATAATCTGGATTCTTATCAAAAATAAATAAATCAGTAAAAACCTAGAAAAACAAGAGCAGTATAAACACAAAGCAAGAGGGAAAAATAAAGTATCAAAGATAAGAGCAGAAATAAATACCATTCAAAACAGGAAAACAATACAGGAAAATCAGTGAAACAAAAAGCTGGGTTCTTCAATAAAGCTATAAAACCTTTATCAGGACTGACAAAGATACAAGATTAAACACATAAATCAGCAACATCAGGCATAAAACAGAGGATATTACTATAGATCCTGCAGCCATTAAAAGGATAATAGGAGAATAACGCAACTTTGTGCTTATAAGTTTGACAACATTAAAGAAATGGACTAACTCCTTAAACCCACAAACTACCACCATTCAGTCAAGATTTAATAGGCTGGTAAAGGTTCCTATAACCACTAAAAAATTTTAATTTGTAATATGTGTGTGCTAAGTTGCTACAGTTGTGTCCGATTCTTTGAGACCCTAGGGACTATAGCCGCCAGGCTCCTGTGTCTATGGAAATTCTCCAGGCAAGAATATTGGAGTGGGTTGCCATGCCCTCCTCCAGGGGATATTCCCAACCCAGAGATCGAACCCACGTCTCTCATGTCTCCTGCATTGGCAGGCAGGTTCTTTACCACTCACACCACCTGGGAAACTCCAATTTGTAATATAAGGCTCCCCCCAAAGAAATCTCCATGCCCAGTTTCAGTAAAGAAATTTGCCAAACATTTAAAGAAGAATTAATACCAAGTTTACATAATCCCTTCCAGAAAAATAGAATAGAAAGAAACCCTTCTCAACGTGTTTTTATGTGGTATTACTATGATAAATATTAAACCAGATAAAGGACTGTACAAGAAAAGGAAAACTGCATACGAATATTTCTCATAAATTGAGATACAAAAATCTTTAGTGAAATATCAGTAAACTGAATCCAGCAATGGATAAAAAGAATTACATGTCATGGCCAACTACAATGTATTCTGGGTATGTAAGGTCTGGTTCAATAGTCAAACATCAATTAATGTAATTCAATATGTCCATAGACTATAGAAGAAATCATACGATCTTATCAATTGATGCAGAAAAAGCATTTGACAAAATCCAATACTTATTTATGATAAAAATTCTCAGCAAATTAGGAATAGAGGAGAATTACTTTAATTTGATAAATAAAATGCACCAAAAACCCTGTCACTAGTATCATTATTTTAAAAGTGAAAGACTGAATACTTTCACCATTAAGATCAGGAACAAGGCAAAGATACCTATTCTCACCATTCTTATTCATCATAGCACTGGAAGTTCAAGCTAGCCCTCTTCAGTCTGTCTAAAACAGGCCTTATATTGGCAATAGGGTTGGGAGCCTGGGAGTTATCATAGGAAAGAAACACACATGCATTTGGAAACTAGCGAGTGGGTAGAACATCTGAGCTGTGTGGACTATAGAGGTGTAAACGGGTGGGAGAGTTGAGCATGTACTAACAAACTGGAAGTGTGTGTTAGTCGCTCAGTCATGTCCGACTCTTTGTGACCCCATGGACTGTAGCCCACCAGGCTTCTCTGTCCAAGAGATTTTCCAGGCAAGAATGCTGGAGTAGGTTGCCATTTCCTTCTGCAGGGGATCTTCCCAAACCAGGGATCAAACCTAGGTCTTTCCTATTGCAGGCAGATTTTTTTTTTTTTTTACTGTCTGAGCCAACAGGGAAGCCCAACAAACTGGAAAGACCAGAATTCTTTCTCCCCATCATTAGGTAACAAATAGGAGACACAAAGCTAGTGTCCTGGGTTACAAGTCCCCCCACCCCCAAGTCTCCAGCAAATTGCTCAATGAATCACAGCAGCAAAACTCCATTCTGTGCAGCACAGCAAAAATGGTGACTCTTTGCACCTAAAGAGCAATTGTAATTTTATCAGGCCAGCTGGAGCTTGTTTTTGAGTCTGTGGAAAGATAGGAAGCTTTCAAACAGGAAGTTGGGATCTGGTTACAGTGAGAAATCTGTAATTTTGTTCATGACTTTAGAGCAGAGGAATGTTCTGCTGGGAAACAGCATTGCTGCAACAAAGTCTAAATTTTATGTATGTATGTATATGTGTGTGTGTATGTGTGTATATATATATATATATGTTTAGGCCAATTTGGCTGCTTAGTGCTGGTTCTTATTCTCAAAGTTTGAGTGTTATCTTTGTTTTGGCCTAAGAAAAACTCCGTTCCCTTATTTAGTGAAGCTGTCTTCTTCCCGGGTGGCTTAGTGGTAAAGAATTATACTGCAGTGAAGGAGGCATGAGTTTGATCCCTAGGTCAGGAAGAGCCTCTGGAGGAGGAAATGGCAGCCCACTCCAGTATTCTCACCTGGAAAATCCCACGGACAGAGGAGCCTGGCAGGCTACAGTCCATGGGGTCTCACAGAGTCAGACACGACTGAATACACACATCCTCTTCCCTGGGACAGTCTTCAGGATCCCCTCTCAAGTTTAAAGCTCAAAACTCTTAACTGGATCTCAACACTCCTAGTTTTTTCAGAAATCTCTAAACTTTCCTCTGCCTCCTCTCATATTTCCAACATCAAGTCCTGGCATTTTTGTCTCGGAAATGGTTCTTAAACGCATGATCTGTTCCCCGTTAGGATAGGCACGACCCCAGTTCAGATCCTTACCATCTCTTCTCTGCACCCGTTTCCTGCCTCATCTCCTGACTCAGTAAGTCTTTCTCCACCTTGCTGCCAGCGTGACATTCCCAGGACACACATTTGATTGAAGCATTTCCCTGCTGACATCATTCCTGCTGGTTTCTCATCCTCAACTGTGCCATTCAAATGTGCCCCAGAGGCAGGGGCAGCCAGTCTGTTCATGATAAGGTAAGTGCAGAAACGGAGAGCAAGCACTTGGAGACTATAAACATTTGGCATCGCCATGATATCTGAGCATGTGATGAGTGGACTTGTGTCACTGAACAGGGTAAATACAGGATGCTTCCGAACCCACGTGATGAATCACGAACCCCATGTGTGCATCACAAACCCCATCCTCCTTTTGGCCTGTGACATATTGGGGAATAAAAACCAACAACTGCCTCTTGCCATAGATGGTTCAAGAAGCCCGGTGCTACACGATAAAGTCCAAAGACTACCCCAAATCCTTCATGATCTGATCTTTGGGTTTCTTCCAACGTCTTCTAGACTCCTGTACCTAACACCCCTCTTCTGTGAGGCACCTTGACAATTCTTCTAGTCTTATACACATATTAATTCTTCTTTCTGACACACCATTCCCTGCCTTGTCTATCTGGAAGCTTTCTCTCCTCTTTTGAAAACAAAGTGAAAGTGTTAGCCTCCCAGAAATATCTGACTCTGCAATCCCATGGACTATGGTCCACCAGGCTCCTCTGTAGTCCATGGAATTCTCCAGGCAAGAATGCTGGAGTGGATTGCCATTCCCTTCTCCAGATTTTCCTGTACCAGGGATTGAACCTGGGTCTCCCTCGTTGCAGGCAGATTGTTTACCATCTGAGCCACCAGGGAAGCCCACTGTTTTGCTAAAACCACTCCTATGAAGGCATTTCTGATGTCATCTTGGGGTCACCAGCGCACATAAACCTTCCTTGTGCCCTTCTGCACTACCCAGTATACAGTCACTCAAAAATTTTTTTTGCAATGCCAAATTCAGGATGAATAGAATAAGACAAAATTCCTACCATCAAATGCTTGCCAGTCTCATGAATTGTCTGTGTATTGTCTGCTTGCAGTGGCCATGTCTGGAGCATCTCTGAGTCGCCAAAGCCTCTGGGCTGTGAACATATGAGGGACTGAAGTTGGAATTAAGACTGATAATGATGGGTGAAATGGCTTCCCTGGTGGTACAGTGGTAAAGAATCTGTCTGCCAATGCAGGAGACACGGGTTTGATCCCTGGTCCAGGAAGATCCCACATGCCAAGGGGCAGGTAAACCCATGTGCGCCAACTACTGAGCCTGTTCTCAGGGCCTGGGAGCCATAGCTACTGAGCCCTTGCGCCACAGCTACAGAAGCCTGCGCACCCTAGGGCCAATGCTCCACAGTAAGAGAAGCCACTGCCAGAAGAAGCCCGAGCGCTGCAACTGGAGAAACACCCACACAGCAACGAAGACTCAGCACAGCCAAAAATAAATATATAAATACCTATTTTTTGCATCTTTAACACTCTTGGTTAATCTGTCTGGGCTTCCATTTCTCCTTTTATCGCACTTAGGATTTGAACCATAAGATGCCTGCATTGCCTTTTAACCTCAAATACTGTACTCTAGGGGCTGCCAGGTGGCGCTGCGCCTGGGCCAAGAACGTGCCTGGCAGTGCAGGAGACACGAGATGCCGGCTTGATTCCTGGGTCTGGAAGATCCCCTGGAGGAGGAAATGGCAGCCCACTCCAGTATTCTTGACCGAAGAATCCCAGAGACAGAGGAGCCTGGTCCATAGGGTCACATCCTACACAGTCCATAGGATCACAAAGTGTCGGACACACCTGAAGCGCCTGAGCATATACGCATGTGCATTGTCCTCAAGAGGCAGAGAATTCACATCACCAGAACTCACTTCCTCCAGACGCCCCTAGAAGATGGTCTTTATTACCCCCTACCCGTGCACCCTATACCAATTCCTCAGACTCTAAACACAAAAGTTGACAACCACAGGAATGTACGTAGTTCTGTTTTCCTGAGACTTTTCATCAGGTCTTTCTTGATATCAACATCTTTTTGGTGATAATGATCTTTCAGTTGCTTGTAGCCAGGTGAATAAAACAGAAATAAAACAAGAACTTCAAACTTGGATTTTTTTCTCCTGACGTCTTCACTAGGTGTTGTTGGGAAATTGAGGTGATGTTTCAACAAAAACAGGGCATACGCTCACAGGCCTGGCAAAGACCATCTGATAGTCATTCACATATGAAACAATAGATCTGGAACATCTCAAACAAATTACACTGGAAATGAGTTGGTCTTGTGGGTAATCCAGTCCAGGAAGTTCCCATTACATCTACTGAGGTCAGAGATCTTTCTCTTCTCTCCATTCTATCAGATTTCACAGAAATACAGGTTAAAATATATTTTCCTTTTAGATCAATTGTTCTTTTGTTGTTTTCAGATCAGATCCAAGTCTCTTGTATCCACAAGACTTCCAAGCAATAGATAATTCTTTCTAGACCTTATCCAACATCTGATTCTCGATTTGGAATAAACAAGTTCTATCAAATGAAATTCTTCCATTGCTTATATTTGATATTGTTAATGAATTGATTTGACTCCTCTTCTGTGTCACAGCAGTGTCATGATCAGTCATCATTTTCCACTGCGTTGCTGTCTGGAAAAATGCGCAGCATGCTTTAAGAACACAGTCTCCCTTCTGAGCCTTCCTCTTGTCCAAAACACATATCCCAGCCCTTTCATGTCTGGCTAGAACTAACACACCCTTCAAGTTTCAAATTAGATACCACTTCCCTGGCACCCCTTTTGTGTTTCCCAAGCTGAGACAGATAACATTCTTTCTTGTTCCCATAGTATCCTTGAAAACCAGTGTTTGAAAGAAAAGGGATAGGAATGCAAATGTCAAGTTATACCTAACTTGGTAGTGAGCAGAGCAACTAGAATGCCTTCATGTTGAGGTGGTCTACCCCAGTTCAGTCTAATTTTTAGAAGAAAAAAATTTTAAATCAGCAAAGACTGGAGAGCCTGGCATCTTTATTTTCCCAGATGATTCTTTTCAGAAATACTCAACTGAGTCAAAATAGCTACTAAGATGGTCAAAGATGCTGCAAGTATAATTGCTCTACAGTGGGGGAGTTGTATCACTGGGAATGCCACAGTTACATAAAGTCCTTAAATAGTGTGCTGTAGAGGCTTTCTAAGGAATCAGACATGAATTCATCCAATACATCACTTCTCTTTTAGGGTACCTCACTTCTCTTCTCCCCCCTCCCCCGCAAAATAACTCCCCATGATTTTGGCATGTGATTCTGGGATAGCAATTCTTCAACCCAAGACCACAAGAGAGAATGATGGAGCTACTGGTCTCTGGGGCAAGCCTTGCAGAGACGTCTGTCCCTGCAGAGCGCCACTGTGTCCGTCCTCATCTTTCAGATTCCTTTCACTTTAATTGACAGTACAGACCTCCCCCCCCACCCTCCCTCTCCTTCCCTGGTGCCATATCCAGGGGCCTGCTACAGCATTAGTGTTTTCAAAGCAATATTCCCAGCAGGAGTTCCCAGAGCAGACTACACACCCAGGAGGAAGGAGATAAAGGTCTGAAAACTCAATTTTAATTGCATTTGGATTTGGGAAGCCTGTTTTGATTAACAAGTTACACTGTAACGGCATATCTCTTCTGATTTAATGAAAAGGGTTTTTTCTCCCTCCTTAAGAAAGTGAAAGAGGGAGTCAGATAACTCCAAGACGCCCCACCTCTAACCCCCAAGCAATAATTTGATTCACTCTGGCTAATTTGAATGCGGAGACTGCGACAGACACCAAAAACCTACTTTCAAAGGACTCTCGCGCCCTCTGCTGGCAACTGGTGCTGAGACCAGTAACACAGAAAGGTCACTGAGTATTAGTGTTATCTATCTACTCCACTCCATTCATTTAATGAACAAGGTGGGGATGAAGAGCCTCACTCAGTGAAGCTTGTTAATAGGAATTGTATGCGGCCCAAGGACACCGTACCATGTCAGGAAACCTCTTTTTTTGAATACTATGCATATCTTCCCTAGGTATGGCCTTCTACAAATTATTGATCCCCTCCAGTCTCGGTTTCCCATCTCAGCAAGAGGACAACAGATCCAATGACCATTCTGTGAACTGCGTTATTTACCTGGTAGTATTTTGCTGGCATTGCCTTCCTCCTACTGATCATTAAGGTTGTTGGGATAATCAAGTTATCAGGGCTGATGGGTTCCCGTTTCTTACTTACTGTTCTATGAGTTAGGCTAATGAGAACATGGGCAGTTCTTTGGTTGAAGTTATGGAAATAACTGCTCCTGCAGACATCTGATCTGTGCCTATATTCATGGCAAATTATAATCCACACAACTTGAAAACTGGCTGAAGTGTAGTTACGGCGTCCACTACCAACTGTCCTGATCACTTTTACTAGGATATCACCTTCTTCCTCTGGAGAACAACTGAAGGCCCTCTCTTCTTTTTCTTTCCCTAATTCGGCATCTGTTCTGCCTCTTCCTCATCTCAGAAGTAACATGCTGATGACAGGGAGCTCTTGTAATCTCCTTGTGTAATTGTACGCCTTAGTTTGAACTAATTTGGCAATGCAAAACCTGGATGAATTCTGAAATGTCAGAAGGCATGGAGGTCCTCCAGTGTGAACTTGATCTGATAAATTCCTTTTGCCTCTGAAAGCCACTACAAAAATGTTGGCTCTGGTAAAAAGCGTTTTACAGACCTTCCTGGCGTTAGGCAAGAAAAGTGTAATAGTTGGATTGGGTATTGGTGGAAAAACTTTTTCTCCATTGTACAGAATTCTTTCCCTCAAATTATTAAATGTCAGATATATGTGGGCAATATAAATTGTTCTTAATATAGGATGGGGGCTTCTCTGGTGGGTCAGATGGTAAAGAATCTGCCTGCAATGCAGGAGACCCAGATTCAGTCCCTGGGTTAGGGAAGATCCCCTGGAGAAGGAAATGGCCTCCCACTCCACTACTCTTACCTGGAGAATTATATGGGCAGAGAAGCATAAAATATTGTTCTTAATATAGGGTACACAGAGAGCAAGAGGGATTGACCATGGCTCCACAAAGCTATTGTCCAGCAGAAAGGATGGTTGTCAGCGATGTATCATTGGATTATTTTTTCCTTGTCACCATAAACCATTCCTACTGTTTGTAGTAACTATGTTGTGGAGCTGGCCGTAAGCTAGTTCCCTGTGATTTTCTATTAAATATTTTGAATATGCATCAGATCAGATCAGATCAGTCGCTCAGTCGTGTCCGACTCTTTGCGACCCCATGAATCGCAGCACACCAGGCCTTCCTGTCCATCACCAAGTCCCGGAGTTCACTCAGACTCACGTCCATCGAGTCAGTGATGCCATCCAGCCATCTCATCCTCTGTCGTCCCCTTCTCCTCTTGCCCTCAATCCCTCCCAGCATCAGAGTCTTTTCCAATGACTCAACTCTTCGCATGAGGTGGCCAAAGTACTGGAGTTTCAGCTTTAGCATCATTCCTTCCAAAGAAATCCCAGGGCTGATCACCTTCAGAATGGACTGGTTCCATCTCCCTGCAGTCCAAGGGACTCTCAAGAGTCTTCTCTAACACCACAGTTCAAAAGCATCAATTTTTCGGTGCTCAGCCTTCTTCACAGTCCAACTCGCACATCCATACATGACCACAGGAAAAACCATAGCCTTGACTAGACGGACCTTTGTTGGCAAAGTAATGTCTCTGCTTTTGAATATGCTATCTAGGTTGGTCATAACTTTCCTTCCAAGGAGTAAGCGTCTTTTAATTTCATGGCTGCAGTCACCATCTGCAGTGATTTTGGAGCCCAGAAAAATAAAGTCTGACACTGTTTCCACTGTTTCCCCATCTATTTCCCATGAAGTGGTGGGACCAGATGCCATGGTCTTAGTTTTCTGAATGTTGAGCTTTAAGCCAACTTTTTCACTCTCCACTTTCACTTTCATCAAGAGGCTTATGAGTTCCTCTTCACTTTCTGCCATAAGGGTGGTGTCATCTGCATATCTGGGGTTATTGATATTTCTCCCAGCAATCTTGATTCCAGCTTGTGTTTCTTCCAATCCAGCATTTCTCATGATGTACTCTGCATATAAGTTAAATAAACAGGGTGACAATATACAGCCTTGACATACTCCTTTTCCTATTTGGGTTAGGGTTAGGGTTAGCATATACATATTTTAATGACTTTGAATATACACACAGAAATAAGTAGTAAATTATATACAGCTGTCCCAGATTGTAACATAATATGCCCTAGATATTATATGAATGTCCCAGATATTCTAACTCCCAAGTCCTACTCCACTGGCGTTTTCAAGCTTTGGTGTTCAAAACATTTGCCAGAGGGAAGAGTCTAAAACTGAGCATTCGTATGTCTCAGTCCCTGCATTTCCGATTCTGTACGTGCGATGTAAAGTCCAATATTCTGACGTGTGTGGCCTACAGACAGAAGCCTGAAAATACTGCAGGGTGGCATGGAGGTTTCTAACTATTTAGCAGTACTTTTTCAACAACGATTCTGGGAGCCGCATGTGTATTGGGTTTACTGGCTATCTTCTGTTCAGGCACCCTGTGGGCACTTGACCATGGCGATTCAGGATATGCATGTGCTCAAGCTCCTTTAGTTGTGTGGGACTCTTTGCAACCCTATGGACTGCAGCCTGCCAGGCTCCTCTGTCCACGGGATTCTCCATTCAGAATAGTGGTTAAGAGCAAAGAAGGCAGACCCTCTGGGTTCACCTCGCAGCTCACTTCACCACTCTGTAGCCATGTCTCATTCACAAAAGGAAGATAATGATAATACCTTCAACAGTAATTGTGATGATAAGAATGACAGACAGCAAAAAGCCCTACATGAGTTTAGAAGAAACACCTCCATCCTCCTTGAAGGATTTATCCACTGCCTGGTGAACAAACAGATGTCTGGGTTTAGGTGAGTTGGGATTCCAAATTTCCAGACACCCTGGATTCAATGAGAGCAAAATGGGACGTTGTGGCTTCTAATAAGCTAGACAGCATATAGATCTTTGGGATTCCCTGATAGCTCAGCTGGTAAAGAAGCCATCTGCCAGTGCAGGAGACACGAGAGACATGGGTTCGATCCCTGGGTTGGGAAGACCCCCAGAGAAGGGAGTGGCAACCCACTCCAGTATTCTTGCCTGGGAAATTCCATGGACAGAGGAGCCTGGTGGCTATATAGCCCACTGGGTCACAAAGAGACACAACTGAGCCTTGCCAGGATTAGGTCTGAGAAGTGGAGCAAGTCCATTCTGCAATGATCTCTCACCCTTGAGTGTAGTCAACTTCATCTGGTCCAAAAGTTCTTTCCTGAAGTAAAAGGAAAATCTGCCTTGTGGCCACCAAAATCTTTTCATCCCCTTATCATCATCCGAAATGAAACTCCCAGGTAAATCACATCACTGGTTTAAAAATACACATGTATTTCTCAAAGGTGGTATACTTGGTATAACCATTGAATCAATGTGTAATAAAACCCAGAGCAATAAAACCCACTTTTATTTTTGTGTTCCATCTTTTGACAAGTGCTGAATTAGACAGATAAGGGTTTGGATATAGTACCATTTTCTGACATTTCTGTATCACTCAGCACACATACAGGCAAATAATGCTTCTCATATCAATGGGCTTTTATTAAAAAAAAAAAGAAAAACTGCAAATTCAATTCTCCAAAGTTGACACATTGAAATCATCAGACTTGGCATTCAAATCTGTTCGTTGATGGCATGTTAAAGATGATTTCTACATTTGAATATTTGACCTTGTTCTTTCAAATAAAGTTCTACAAAAGAGTAGATGTCACATTTCCCAACAACAGTTTCTTCCTAAAGGAATGTGCAAATATGCATTGCCCATTTCCATTCACATCCGAATTATCATCCCCTCTAAAATATTCTACTGCTTTCTCGTCTGCTCTTTTCTAGATTACTTAATTCTCTTTCCACTCTCACAACCTTTATAGTTTCCAGATGCCACAATCATGATTTTGTTTAACGGTTAGCAATTACAATGGCCGTGACTAAATTTAACCAGTAATTGTGCAAAAGTCGGATATCCTTGTGCAATCCAAAAGTTATCTAGCTTTACAGACAAAAATGCAAGAAATAGGATACCTTGAACAACAAACGTGAGAAAACAAAGGACTTTCTTTGGGTTTTTAAAATAAGGCAATAGGGGATTTCAGCTAAATGAAGGAAGAATATAAGAAAGGGGGTCATACCCCAGTTGGTTAGGAGGAATTCCCTGAGATTTAGTGGACAGGAATGGAATGTGCTATCTGGGCAATATGATACAGAGAAGAAAATTCTGAAAACAGAGAAAAAATTTCAGTTTTACTCTCCAAATTAATATCAGTACACTTCTATGCAGCTAAAGACAGAGCTCAGGAAATGAGAGATGGGTCCTTAATGCATGGATTCAAGAGATAGTATATGCGTATGTATGTGTGTATATATGCACATATAGTATATTTGTGTACATGTATACATGTGTGTGGGCTTCCCTGGTGGCTCAGATGGTAAAGCGTCTGCCTGCAATGTGGGAGACCCGGGTTCGATTCCTGGGTCGGGAAGATCCCCTGGAGAAGGAAATGGCAATCCACTCCAGCACTCTTGCCTGGAAAATCCCACGGATGGAGGAGCCCAGTAGGCTACAGTCCATGGGGTCGCAAAGAGTCGGACACAACTGAGCAACTTCACTTCACATACATGTGTGTATCTGCATACACATACACAATATACACATACATGCTTGTAGATGTAAGACTACATAATTAAATGAGACAGTAGAACATGTATGGACTTCACGTTCTGGCAAGATAGATACAGTACAACTACCAGAAAATGAGAGGAGACGGGAGCATGTACAGAATGTAGGTTAAGCTTGTATTTGAGGTAAAAGTATTATTTCAATCCAGATGCCGGGGAAAAGAAGAGGGCATCAGCTAAGTTAAACAGTGTCACAGGACAAACTCAATAATAAACTCGATGGATAATACCTGAGGAAAGAAAGACACTAGGGAAAAGGAAGGCGCTAAAATTCATGCACAATTGTGAATACAAAAGGAAATCATTACCACAAATGAATTGGATTGGGTTGTGTGTGCGTAGCCATGTCCAACTCTTTTGTGACCCCATGGACTGTGGCTCGCCAGGCTCTTCTGTCCATGCGGTTTTCCAGGCAAGAACACTGGAGTGGGTTGTCACTCTTTCCAACCCAAGGGTCGAACCCATGTCTCCTGCATCTGCTGCATTGGTAGGTGGATTCTTTACCACTGAGTTACCTGGAAGCCCATATCACAAATAAATACACATTACTAACTAACGAAAGTTTTATTGAAAGAGAGAGCAAATTAAACATCTAAAATACTGTATCTTTTCTATTTAATTATACATAATTACATATCCTACATATGCAAATACGCAAGGCTTCCATGGTAGCTCAGATGGTAAAAAATCTCCCTGCAATGAAGGCGACTCAGGTTGATTCCTGGGTTGGGAAGATCCCCTGGAGAATGGAATGCAACCCACTCCAGTACTCTTGCCTGGAGATCCCATGAACAGAGGAGCCTGATGGGCTACAATTCATGGGGTCGCAAAGAGTCAGACAGAACTGAGCAGCTGAGAACACACGCATGCAAATGAGCACTGGCTTAACATAAATCACAGTTGTGCTAGCCCCTAACAGGACAGTCATCTTGTCCTTTGAAAGTCTGTAGTCAAGCACTGATTTCTCCTCTTTAGCTATGAAAGTCCTAGATGGCATCTTCTTCCAACAAAAGGCGGTTTCATCTACACTGAAAACCATTTTTGCTTCATTCATTCATTCATTATCTTAGCTAGGTCTTCTGGGTAACTCGCTGCAGCTTCTATGAATGTATCAGCACTTGCCGTTTCACCTGACACTTTTATGCTATGAAGATGGCTTCCTTAAAACTCATGAACCAGCACCTCTTTTGGTTTCAAGCTTTTCTTCTACAGCTTCTTCACCTCTCTCAGCCTTCACAGAACTGAAGAGTCAAGGTCTTGCTCAGGCTTTGGCTCAAGATAATGTTATGGCTGGTCTGATCATCTGTCCAGACCACTCAAATCTTTTCCATCTTAGCTACAAGGCTGCTTTGCTTTCTTATCACCAGTGTGTTCACTGGAGTAGCACTTTCAGTTTCCTTCAGGAGAACTTCTCCTCTGCGTTTACAGCAACCCCGTGTTGAGCAAGCCTTTGGCAGATGGGTCAGAAGGCTCGGCTTTCAATCCGGGTCAGTTTGCACCGTGCTTTCCCCTCTAAGCCTTATCATGTCTAGCTTTGGATTTATAGTGAGAAACGTATGAGTCTTCCTTTCATTCAATACTTAGAGGTCTGATAATTGGTCCAATATCAAAATTGTTATATCTCAGGGACTAGGGAGGCCCAAGGAGGGGAAGAGAGATGGGGAAACAGCTGGACAGAGGAGCAGTCAAAACATACATTTATACATATTAAGTTTGTCATCTTATATGGGACCCCAAAAATTACAACAGTAACATCTAATATCACTGATTACAGGTCATCATAGCAATTAAAATAATAACAAAAAAGTTTCTAACATTGTGAGAATTACCAAAGTTTGACACAGAGACAGGAAGTGAGAAAAACGCTCTTAGAAAAGTGGCACTGACAGCCTCGCTCAACACAGGGTTGCTGAAAAACTTTAATTTGTAAAAAGGGTGATATTTATGAAGTGCAATTAAGTGAGGTATGCCTGTGTAAAAAAGTTAAAATTAGAACCACTGCCTACAACAGAATATATTGTATAAATGAATAAAAGATTTAAGTATGGGAAAAAAATGACATGAGTTCAAGAAAAACACATAAGTAGGTTTTTTTCACAAATGAGGGAAATATTTCCTAATTATACCTCCAAATCCAGAAGCAAAATGGAAAATGGTTGGTAAATTTGATTGAATAAAAATTCAAAACACTTGTCAAATGCCAAAACACAATAAGCCAAGCTAAAAAACTAGGGGAAAAAATATTTACAAACTTGTAATTTCCCTATTGTATAAACAACTTATAGAGAGAGATAACAGAGAAGGCAATGGCACCCCACTCCAACACTCTTGCCTGGAAAATCCCATGGATGGAGGAGCCTGGTGGGCTGTAGTCCGTGGGGTCGGGAGGATTCGGACATGACTGAGCGACTTAACACTCTCTTTTCACTTTCATGCATTGGAGAAGGAAATGGCAACCCACTCCAGTGTTCTTGCCTGGAGAATCTCAGGGACGGGGAGCCTGGTGGGCTGCTGTCGATGGGGTCGCACAGAGTCGGACACGACTGAAGCGACTTAGCAGCAGCAGCAGCAGAGAGAGAAAAGGCCAAAACCTTAACAAAAGGGGGTGGAGGTAAGCAGCGATCTTGTTGATTCACAAACCCAGAAGTTTGCTGGGTAAAATCTGAAACCTACCCCCATACAGAGAGGGTAAGGAGTGCCTGAAGAAGCAAAGACAGGGGCATCCACTCCAAACTGGTAGGTGGCGGGTTTAATAAGTAAGGGAACTTACACACCAGACCCGTTTGGGGCAGACACCGGACAAGTAGACCTTGGCATCCACCCACCAGAATCTTACAAGTTTATGTAGTGGCTTTAACCGGGTTTGGTCACGGACACTTTCCAGAGGGTCTCAACACACCCCACTCTCTCAAGGCTGCCTCCTGAAAAGAGCCCCCTCAGTGGGAATGGAGGGCAGAAAGTACATCCCAAGGTCTGGGGAGGGGAGGAGCCTCCAAATGCCTGGCCCAGGGCTCAGGTCAACTGGGAGTCACATCCTCTCAATCACTTCCTTCAACAGTTACCAAGTGCTCACAGAAGAAAAAGAAATGCAAATGGCTTTCAATTCATTAAAAGATCCTTATCCTTGCTTATAGTAGGAGAAATAACAGTTAAAACTATATTGACTGACAAAGCAGACTGTGGGAAGACAGTTTATTTTTTATATAATATTTGTTTATTTATTTGGCTGTGTTGGGTCTTACTCACAGCATGCAGAACCTTTTTTTTTTTTTTTTAGTTGTGTTTTTTTTAGTTTTTTTTTAGCCTGTGGAATCTTTAGTTGCCGCATGTGGGATCTAGTTCCCTGACCAGGGACAGAACCCAAGCCAGGCCCCCCAGCACTGGGTGCACAGAGTCTTAGCCACCAGACCACCAGGGAAGTCCCAACAACATCATATATTGATTCTTGATTTTGTTTTTAATGTTTACAGTACTATGAAGGAGAATTTGGTGATATTTAGAAAAATTACACGTGTACTTAATCTGTATCCCAGTTATCCCACTTCTAGGAATGTATTTCAAAGATACATTGACAAAACTTTACTCAAGACTGCAGTAGATTATGGAGAAGACAATGGCACCCCACTCCAGTACTCTCGCCTGGAGAATCCCAGGGATGGGGGAGCCTGGTGGGCTGCTGTCTCTGGGGTCGCACAGAGTCGGACATGACTGAAGCGACTTAGCAGCAGCAGCAGTAGATTATATTTCTCTCCAGCCTTCCTAGTACCCACATTCTGCCATGGCCTCATCGCAGGTGCAGTGATTCTTCATCTTTGATATTGGGCTTGACCTGGAGGCTTGTTTTGAAATGATGCCATGTCAGTGGAAACAACAGTGTGCTAGCCCCAAAGCTAAGCTTTAAGAGACAAAAAATAAATGATTATTTTTATATTCAGCTAAGTCTTGGTGGTTGTTTACTACATGGCATTTTGTAGCAAAAGCTGATACAAAGGAAACATTGTTTGTTATAAACAGCATGTCATTGGAAACAACCCAAATGTCCATCGATAGATGACTGAATGAATAAACCAGGGACAGACTACACAAAGGATTATTATGCTTTATGTTTAACCTTTTAACAGCAAGAGTAACTGCCATTTAACTAGATCAATTTAAAATATTCATATGCAATTATTTCTGCTGAGAATCTTCAAATTTTATGTATCAGTTCAGAGCATTTAATTTTTCACAGTAACATTTGTGTTAATCAAGGCACCAGCCCCAAAGCACTGCTCTCAGCCTTAGTAAATCAGATGTGTAAAGTATCAAATCTGGATTGCTCTTCCCAGGAAAATCCTGAGTTACTGTGGGCCAGGAGTCTCAGACTTTGCTCATCAAAAATGATCTCAAGCTCCTAATGGCCACCACGCATGAATGAATAGGGAAAGATTGTTGGAGGTATAAGTTGCTGACTGTGCATGGCAGCTGACTAGGTTTTTCCTTGATTGCTGTGGGGAGCTGTATATCATGACACATAAGATGACAGGTTCGAGGTCAGACACCTGAGCTCTAATCCCTGACATTCTGAAGTATGACCAGCTTAGTTATCGTAAAACTCAAGTCTCTTCTCCATCAATCAAGGTTAATAGTACCTACCATTGAGCTTTGATGAGGATGA
Organism: Bos indicus x Bos taurus; assembly: GCF_003369695.1. Lineage (NCBI taxonomy): Eukaryota > Metazoa > Chordata > Mammalia > Artiodactyla > Bovidae > Bos > Bos indicus x Bos taurus. The sequence goes on from NC_040089.1 coordinate 14,011,462, forward strand.
AAAGAGGGAGCAAATATACAGATTGTGCACAATGTCTGAAAGATCATAGACACCCAAATATATTTGTACATCCCTTCTCATCAAAAGTATGGAATTGTGAATGTAAATGTGGGCTCTGAAATCTTTTTTTTAATTTATTTTATTTTTAAACTTTACAGTATTCTATTAGTTTTGCCAAATATCGAAATGAATCCGCCACAGGTATACATTTGTTCCCCATCCTGAACCCTCCTCCCTCCTCCCTCCCCATACCATCCCTCTGGGGTGGCCCAGTGCACCAGCCCCAAGCATCCAGTATCGTGCATCGAACCTGGACTGGCAACTCGTTTCATACATGATATTATACATGTTTCAATGCCATTCTCCCAAATCTTCCCACCCTCTCCCTCTCCAACAAAGTCCATAAGACTGTTCTATATCCCTTAATATTTTCAAAGAAATTTATATAAAGTATTACAATACTCACAAGGCAAAATTCACTACGTCTGGCATCCTATAAAAAATGACCAGGTGTGCAAAAGCAGCATAATATCTACAATGAGGATATAAATCAACAAACCAAAACTGACTCAGAAATGACAGAAAATGGAATTTGTTTTCATAACCTGAGAGACTTTGATTTGAACTTGAGGCTAACGGCTTTGGCTTTAAGATATCTTGGTTGGGATATTTGGAAATTTTATCTCTCTGGAATTCAAGATCAATAACATCTCCAATCAATTTTTTGCTAATCAACCCAAGATTTTCCCTATGTTTGGAACAGTAAAACAGATCTTAAGGCATCTCCATCCACAATAGTGCCTGAAAGTCTTGATTCATTTGTTTATGTATGACTACATCTCAGTCCTTGAGAATCTTGAAGGCCACATTTTATCTTAAACCTGCAGAAAACTGGTCTCCATTGTATATAGCTATGTTAGTGACAACCAACCAAGAAAGCAGCGTCATAAAGATGTGTGTTCAATAAGACCACTAGATGGCGCAATATCTTCACATTTCATTAACAACACTTAAAGCCCAGAAAGGAATTTAGTCCTTTACGAGGGACTCTTACCGGAAAGCTATCCTAATTTGTCATTCCAGCTGCCTGCCTTACTTGCTGATGATCTTGTGAGAAGGAACTGAGTCTAATACATCTTTGCTTTGCTTTAACTTGAAAGAGAGAGCTTTCTAATTTTTTTTTTCTTTCTGTTGATGCTGTGGTGAGAGTTTGAGTATTTTCAAACACAGATCATGAGATGAATTTTAATTCTCCCATTCCCCAGCTCTGAACACGGGCTGCCTGCCTTCCCATCAACCTTGACCCAGATTCCAGCATTCTGCAAGGTCTAGGGTGGCTTCCTCTCCTGTCACAAGCCATCACTGATCTTTCTAGTCTACGAGCATCTATTTTTTCCTAAATCCTTGTAATACTTTTGTTAGTTCCTTACTAAACAAGACAGTATAACATGGGGCAAGTTACCTAACTTGAGGCTCAGTTTGTTCCTCTATATAATGGAAACCGCTATAGTACATCACTCATGTCTAACACACAACAAATTCTCATAGGCATATTTATTTATGAGTCTTTAGTATAATATTAGGTATGGTCAGTATTTCCTGAACATGGACAACTTTCCAAGCAACTGCTTACCGATATAGATGGAACAGTGAACACAGTGTATGCAAGCCACGGTCTCACAAGCCTTACAGTAGAGGAAGGAAGAGGGGGATAAATCATCCCAGCAAGATCTACAGTGGACTATGGGAACATGCAGCAAAGATAACTTCTCTTGTCAGCTAGAATTAGGAGAGTCCCTTTCAAGAAAGTATTATCTGAACTTAAGCTGATAAAAATAGCAGTGATTAGCCAAGTAAAGAGAAGAAGGGGGTGGGGCTTTAATGTAGTCTGTGCAAGTCCAAAGGCACCAAGACCAGGGCCAAATGGCTTCACTAGTGAACTGCACCAATATTTATTTTTTAAAAAATGCAAAAAATAGATAAATAAATTAAAAATTTAAAAATAATGCCCAAAATTTACACTCTTTCAAAAAATAAAACTTTTTTTATTAAAAAAAAATTTCCAAATCATTCTAGTATCACTCTAATATCAGTAAGACTCTAATAATAAAACCAAACAAAAACATTACAAGAACATTGCAGACCATTGTATCTTACGAATACACAAACGAAAATTCTCAACAAAATACCAGTAAACCAAATCCAGAATTTATATAGAGAGTTGTAATGACCAAATGGAATTTATACCAGGAATACAAGATATGCTTAAAAATCTCAAAATCAATTAATAAAATATATCATTAACTGAATTAAAAAAAAAAAAAACTACATGATCATCTCAATAGGTGCATTTGACAAAAATCCAGTACCTGTTCACGATAAAAACACTAAACAAATAAAAATAAAAGGAAACTTCCTCAACCTGATAAAGGACATCTATTAAATACCCACAGTTAATATGAAACTTATCGGTTAAAAAAAAACAACAACTGAATATTGTTACGCTAAGATCAGCATGCATCACTTCTATTCAGTACTGTACTTGATGGAAGTTCTAGTCAGGACAATTAGGTGAGAAAATGAAACAAAAGTCATACAACTGGAAAAAAAGAAATAAAGCTATCTCCTTTTACAGATGATTATCTTGCATATAAAAATCTTAAGGAATCCATTAGACACCTATTAGAACTAACAAGCAAGATCAGAAAAGGTGCAAGAGAGAAGGTCAAAACATAAGAAACAATTGTATTTCCTAAACACCTGCAATAAAAATCCAAAAACAAAACTAGGAAAATAATTTGCTTGCTAGAGTCAAAAATAATAAAATGTATAGTAATATATTTAACAAAATACAAAATATCATGCTGTGAAGACTATAAAATGGTGTTTAAATCAATTAAAAATAAAGAAGTTCTAAATAAACAGAAAAGCATCTTAGCTCTATAGATTGGAAGATGTAATATTGTTAAAATGACAACACTCCCTGATCTACAGACTATGTATAATCTCTGTCAGAATTCTGGTTGGTTTCTTTGTAGAAATTGACAAACTGATCCTAAAATTAATATGGAATCTCAGAGACACAAGATAGCTTGAACAATCTTGAAAATAAAGAGTATAGTTGAAACTCACACTTTCTGATTGCAAAACTTACTACACAGCAACAGTAATTAAGACACAGTATTGTTGGCACAAGATACACAGAATGGAAGTGAGAGCTAACTTATTTTATATATATATAATAGGTACATATTTTTTCAATTAATTTTTGACAGAGGCATCAAAATCATTGATTAAGAATATTCTTTTCAATAAATGATCCTGGGATGACTGGATACCCACATGCAAAAGAATGCAGTTGGACTCCTACTTCACACAAAACTTTAACTCAAAATTGATCAGAGACATAAATCTAAGAGCCAAAATTACAAAAGTCTAGAAGAAAGCATACAATTAGCTTCTTATGACCTTGGATTAGACAATGATTTATTACTTATAACACCAAAATACCCCCAAAACCGAAAGTAGATTAATATGATCTTGCCAGAGGACACTATCAAGAATATGAAAGGACAGATCACAAAACAGGAGAAAATATTTATAAATCAGATACCTGCCAAGGGAATTGAATCTAAAATATATAAAGAATACTGGATGCTTGGGGCTAGTGCACTGGGACGACCCAGAGGGATGGTATGGGGAGGGAGGAGGGAGGAGGGAGGAGGGTTCAGGATGGGGAACACATGTATACCTGTGGCGGATTCATTTTGATATTTGGCAAAACTAATACAATTATGTAAAGTTTAAAAATAAAATTAAAAAAAAAAAGAATTCTTACAACTCAACAATAAAAAGACAATCCAGTTAAAATATAGGCACAGGAACTGAATAGATATTTTTCCAAAGAAGACAGTATCTGAAAAATGCTCAAAATCATTAGTCATCAGCTCAGTTCAGTTCAGTTCAGTCGCTTGTGCCCGACTCTTTGCGATCCCATGAACCGCAGCACGCCAGGCCTCCCTGTCCATCACCAACTCCCGGAGTCCACCCAAACCCATGTCCATCGAGTCGATGATGCCATCCAACCATCTCATCCTCTGTCGTCCCCTTCTCCTCCTGCCCTCAATCTTTCCCAGCATCAGGGTCTTTTCCAATGAGTCAGCTCTTCGCATCAGGTGGCCAAAGTATTGGAGTTTCAGCTTCAACATCAGGGGGATGCAAATTGAACTACAATGGAATACCCTCTTTACACATGCTAAGACAGCTATAATCAAAAAGACAATAAGTATTGGCAAGAATGTGGAGAAATCAAAACCTTCACACTTGAGTGGTAGAAAATATAAAAAGAATTTAGCTACTTTGGAAAATAGTCTGGATGTCTCTTAAAGAATTTCACATAGAGTTACCATTTCACGCAGTATTCCACTCGTAGCTATGTAATATACCCAAGAAAAATTAAAACATATGTCTACACAAATCTGGCATACATATCTTCAGAGCAGGATTACCATACTAACCGAAAGGTGGAAACAACTCAAAGGTCTAAGAAATGATAAATGGATAAGTAAAATGTGGTACAACCTTACAACAGGATATTATGTGGCCAAAAGAAGAGAAAAGTATACAGTTCTGATACATGCCACAATATGAATGAACCTTGAAAACATTATGCTAAGTGAAAAAAACCAGTCACAAAAAGCTCTGCCTTGTATGGTAGCATTTATATGAAATGTCCAGAATAGTCAAATTTATAGACACAGAAAGTAGATGAATCATTGTCTGTGGTTGGGAAGATGGAGGGGTAGGGGAGCAGAGATGGCTAAAAGGTACAGGGTCTCTTTTGTAGGTAATAATAGTTCTAAATTATACGATGATGAAGGTTGTTCAGCTCTGAAAATATCCTAAAAACATTTAATTTTACACTTTAAGTGGGTGAATTGGGTGACATGTGAATTATATCTAAAGAAACCTGTTAAAAATTATTGGTCATGACCAACTGACGGGCTGTGTGTGACCTGGTACTCTGAAGAGCACTTTGTTAAGAATTAAGAGAATTCCAGTTTGCCTAGGGCCCAGGGAACCAATGGACTACTGATAAGCAGAAGGCGTCAGTGATTTTTGAAGCCACACAGCTAGAGAGAATGGAGTTTGGAAACTAGATCTGTCTCTCGTGTGTGTGTGTTTAAGCATTATGATGCATAACCGTAGTTTGCAAATAAAAAATCTTAGGTGTGAGTTCAGGCTCACCAGCTTGCTAAGAATGTGAATCTCAGGTAAGCATCTTAGAAAGTGGGGAAAACTATATTCATTTCCTGTGCTCTTTGTGTGGAATAAATGATACCATACAAAATACCAGTAATCTAGCAGGCAAAATAGAAAATAGTTGATATTGTTGCTGAGAAAATTTGGATGATTGCTATGTAGTCGGTAGCATGTTACTCTTTGAAAGATGACTTCAAATTCTGACCAGAGGACATGGGCATGGTGATGGAGGTTGTCAAGGCAGGGGAAAACGTGATAAGCAACAGTGGGATCAGAAAAATGTAAGGGCTGAGAGAACACTGAGAGCATCCTGGCTGAGCACAGTGTGAGCCAAGAACATAGGATTAGGCCCTTGAAGGACAAGCTACAAGTGGATCTTTAATCAGGCAACAGAGTGGAGCCATGGAAACTTTCAGGCTGAATGAGAATATGTTCAGATTTGTGTCTTAGGAAAATGCACCCATCAGTATCTGGCACAGAGTAGAGACTCAACCAATGTTCTCTAGATGACTGGCAGCAAAGTCAAACGTGCTGTGAAAAAAACAGAAGCAGCGAGTAGAGAATCCAGTTAGAGGCTGTAACACACTGTTGGTCACACACTCAAACCCATCACCCCACCCCATTCCTTTCAAACAGAATTTGGCTTTCTCCCTCCTCCATGAAGGAATGTATTTCAGAGAAGGTTGGCCCCAGCACCAGGGAATAAGAAGGCAATGGCACCCTACTCCAGTACTATTGCCTGGAAAATCCCATGAAGGGAGGAGCCTGGTAGGCTGCAGTCATGGGGTCGCTAAGAGTCAGACACGACTGAGAGACTTCACTTGCACTTTTCACTTTCATGCATTGGAGAAGGAAATGGCAACCCACTCCAGTGTTCTTGCCTGGAGAATCCCAGGGACGGGAGAGCCTGGTGGGCCACCGTCTATGGGGTCGCACAGAATCGGACACGACTGAAGCGACTTAGCAGCAGCAGCAGCCAGAATAATTCAGGCAGTCCTTCCAGGGGTTGGTTTCAGCATGGGTGTGTACTGGAACACTTGCCTAGGGAGACACAGGGGGATTCTGCTAGAGAAACACAAGGTAAACAGGAGGAGCCCTTTTCATGCCTCTGGATGTTTTCGTGTCTGTGTGTGATGTCTAGGCATTTTCCAGGTGGCGCTAGTGATAAAGAACCAGCCTGCCAAGGCAGGAGGTGTAAGAGATGTGGGTTCGATCCCTGGGTCAGGAAGATCCCCTGGAGAAGGGAATGGCAACCCACTCCAGGATTCTTGCCTGGAGAATCCCAGGGACAGAGGAGCCTGGCAGGGCACAGTTCATAGGGCCACAAAGAGTCACACGACTGAAGTGACCTAGCACACGGGCACGATCTCCAGAATGGCTACCGCCATCCTCCAATCAGGCTGAGGGTAAGGCTGACCAATCAGGTGTACAGAACCAAAAGAATGCAGAGAAGTGGCCCCGTGTCTACTGGCTCTGGAACCACTTTAGATTCCTTATTATGGAGAAAACACATGGACTTATTATTCAAGCCAGTAAGGGTCAAAGTTATATAATACTTTTTTTTTTTTCTCAACCCAAATATTTATCTAAACTAGACAATTGACCCCAGATATTATAGAAGCCACTATTCTTTAATCATCAATGCAGGGTTTGTCCATTTTTTTTTTTTTTTTAATATCTAAGACAGAACTATGTCATACCATATTCTTTTTTTTCTGAAAAATTTCACAATATAATGTTGATAGTTTACCATGAAAAAATTAAGAAAAGAGAATAGTTTCTAATGTTTATCCATGTATTGACTGTTCGTAGTGCTCTTTACTCCTTACTGTATTTCCCAGTTTTGTTTTGATATTATCATCATTCATAAAGGACTTTATCATTTTTTATAGCTCGTGCATGCTTCCTTAGCTTTCATTTCTCTGAAGGTGTTTTCACCCCCATTTCAAAAGATACTTTCAATAAATATCTATTACAGAATTGACAGCTTTAATTTTTCAGCACTTTATTATTTTTTTTTTATTTGATAAATTTAACGCCTTTTATTGCCATACCTCATTTTACTGTGCTTTGCTTTAGTGAGCTTTATAGATACATGTTTTTGTTTTTGTTTTTTTTTTTTCCTTGTTAATTTTCTGTTTAGTTGATCTATCCATAAGTGTGAGTGGGGTATTAAAGTCTCCCACTATTATTGTGTTATTGTTAATTTCTCCTTTCATACTTGTTAGGATTTGTCTTACATACTGTGGTGCTCCCATGTTGGGTGGATATATATTTATAATTGTTATATCTTCTTCTTGGATTGATCCTTTGATCATTCTGTAGTGACCTTCTTTGTCTCTTTTCACAGCCTTTGTTTTAAAGTCTAATTTATCTGATACGAGTATTGTGACTCCTGCTTTCTTTTGGTCCCAATTTGCATGGAAAATCTTTTTCCAGCCCTTCACTTTCAGTCTGTATGTGTCCCCTGTTTTGAGGTGGGTCTCTTGTAGATAACATATGTAGGGGTCTTGTTTTTGTATCCATTCAGCCAGTCTTTGTCTTTTGGTTGGGGCATTCAACCCATTTACGTTTAAGGTAATTACTAATAAGTATGATCCTGTTGCCATTTACTTTATTGTTTTGGGTTCGAGTTTATACACCATTTTTGTGTTTCCTGTCTAGAGAATATCCTTTAGTATTTGTTGGAGAGCTGGTTTGGTGGTGCAGAATTCTCTCAGCTTTTGCTTGTCTGAAAAGCTTTTGATTTCTCCTTCATTAAGTTATATAATACTTAAAGCCAAACACTTGTTGATGGATAAGAGACCATTACAGCTCTCCAGGCAAAGGGTAATTAAGGCCTAAGTTAAGACAGTGTCCTCAGGAACAGAATGAGTTGAATACATTTGAAAGGCAATTTAAGCATAGAGTCAGATTCTCAGATTTAGCAAATAAAACTAAAGGCACACAGTTAAATTTAAATTCCAGAAAAACAATGAATCGTGTGTGCTCAATCACCTATAACACTTTGCAACCCCATGGACTGTAGCTGCCAGGCTCTTCTGTCCATGGGATGGATTATCTTGGCAGGAATACTGGTATGGGTTGCCATTGCCTCCTCCAGGGGATCTTCCAGACCCAGGGATCAGACTCATATCTCCTGTGGCTCCTGTACTGCAGGCAGATTCTTTACCACTGAGCCACCTGGGAAGCCCAAGCAATAGTATAAATGTGTGTTGTACAACATTCAAGACATACTTATGCAAACGTATTATTTGTTGCTTCTCTGGAATTCAGATTTAACTGGGTGTCCTGTATTTTTGTCTGGCAACTGGAGCGTAGAACCTTCAAGATTTAACTATGGATTTGATGTGAGAAAAACATCAGCAAAAAGAAGTTACAGATGCCTCTGAGGTTGTTAGCCTGAGTCGCTGGGAGCCTTGGGATACTACTATATATAAGAAGGAGAAGTAAAGGCATTTTGTGGAGAGGATAAACATTTAATTGGGAATTTGTGGTGAGGGAGATAGGCATCACGTTATCTTAGAATAGTAATTCTCAAGCAAGGGCATTCTGCCCCCAGGGGATATCTGGCAATATCTGGAGACACTTTTGATTGTCACAATTTAGGTGGGGTGGGAGGGGGGGAGGCAAATGCTATTGACATCTACCGGGTAAGCATCCTGAGATGTTGTTGAACACCCTGCAACACACAACAAAGAGTTATCCCACCCAGAATGTCAATAGCAGCGAAGTCGAGAGACCCTACGTTAGAGGAAGGGGTAAAAAGGATGTTTTTAGAATTTGTATATCGTCTGCATTAGATTTTGATAATCTGATTTCTTTATTTGTTCAGCAAGCATTTACTGAGCATCTAATATGTAGGAGACTTGTTGGCACAAACAAGAGGAGGAACAAAATACAGTAGGGTATTTCCAGAAGCTCAGCCTACCAGGGGACACAGATGTGTAAAAGTGTCTGGATAAAAGCAACCGATGAGTAAAGTGGGCTTCTGGTGACTCACTGGTAAAGAATCTGCCTGCCAATGCAGGAGACAAGGGTTTGACCCCTAGGTTGGGAAGAGCCCCTAAAGAAGGCAATGGCAACCCACTCCAGTATTCTTGCCTGAAGAATCCACGGAGAGAGGATCCTGGTGGCCTACAGTCCATGGGGTCGCAAAGACTCAGACACGACTGAGCCACTAAACAACAACAACAAAGTAAATGGAAGAAAACGTGCTTTTATGTAAATTTGAGAAACTGCAATAAGGTTGCTGCTTCCCCAAAACATGGTCTCCAGAATATTAGTCTGGCAGGTACTCTGTCTATGAGGCAGACAGATCTTTCTTTATCCCAGAAAAACATCATGCAGCTATATACCTCCACCACAGTCTGGAAGAACATTACTATGGATTGCATTCTAGGCTCTGAAAGGCAGGAAGAAGCACCTAGCATCCCCCTAGTGCCGTCATATGCCGACTCACTTATTCACAAAAGCAGAGCGAGCTATTACCATAGGCACTTCACAGGTGAGAAGACTGAGACTCAGAGAAGTTGCATAATACACAGAGTATGTCTTTACAGATCCTAGCACCCTCCCTTTCAGACTGTTTTCCCTTTTTAATGCTTGTGGTTTTACCTGCTTTAGTCAACTAAGCCTATGTTCCAAATCTCAAAAAATAATTGTTGGGGAAAAGAGAATTAAAATTGTGCACTTACACATTCAGACTATTATTGGAATAACATTGCAAGAATATGCCAATAATGATATAATATTATTCAGCACTAAAAAGAAAGAGGAATCTTAAATGTGTGTTAGTAAGTAAAAGCGTAGAGTTGACTCATTGGAAAAGACTCTGTTGCTGGGAGGGATTGGGGGCAGGAGGAGAAGGGGATGACAGAGGATGAGATGGCTGGATGGCATCACTGGCTCGATGGACATGAGTCTGAGTGAACTCCGGGAGTTGGTGATGGACAGGGAGGCCTGGCGTGCTACGATTCATGTCATGGGGTCGCAAGGAGTCGGACACAACTGAGCAACTGAACTGAGCTAAGAGAAAGCCAATTTGCAAAGGCTAGACACTGTCTAATCCCAACATGTGACATTGTGGAAATGGTACCACTATGACAACAATAAAAGGATGAGTCGTTGCCAAGGGTTATGGGGAGGGATGAATCAGCAGAGCACAGAGGATTTTTAGGGCAGTGACACTATTCTGTCGGATAGAATAATGGTAACGCTAAATGCTCATGCTCAGTCACGTCCAACTCTATGCGCCTCCAGGGACTGTAGCCCACCAGGCTCCTCTGTCCATGGGATTCTCCAGGCAAGAATACTGGAGTAGGTTTCCATTTCCTCCTCCAGGGGATCTTTGCCACCCAGGGATCGAACTCACATCTCCTGTATTGGGGGATGGATTCTTAACACTGAGCCACCTGGCAAGCTGAAGAATGATGGCAGATACACACTATTATGTATCTGTTTAAAGTGAAAGGGCTGCTTGAGGAGTTCTGTTTGAAAAAATGGTATATCCCCCTTGGGTGTGTCCCTCAGGCTGTTGATCCTTTGTATTTGTCCACTTTTACTGATGAAGCCTCAGCCCTTTGTTTTGTGAAAGGATATTTTCCCTTGAGACTTCACACATTCACACATCCTCTCTGGAAGCATACAGCTAAGAGGCAGTGGGTGGAACATGGGCAAGCTGTGGATTTTGAACTCTCCTGATTGATGGGTGAATAGAAGTGTAAAGTGTAAGTCCCGTCAATGGACTAAACTTCAGGTTCTTCATCTTTAAAATGGAGCTGATATTGATAATTATATTTAATTATTCATTATCATCTGACTATTGTGCTAGAGAGCAAGGTCCACAAACTCAGGAATAATGTCTATTTTCTTCCGTATCGCTTCCACGGTACTGGCACAGAGCAGATGCTAATAACGCTGTATTAGGGGAATGGACGGATGAATACATGATGGAATGACACTGCCTGGCATGCAGGGTGATTGTGAAGCCTGAACAGCCAGTGTAGAGAATAATGCCAGGTGTCTCCTTTCTATAGCCCTGTGAATCTGTCTTTTCACCGGAAGCAATCCTCAACTGCCACCAGGAGAATTACTCCTGGCAATTAGAATAACCATAGGCATCCAGACAAAGAGAGATTTCAGGAATATGACTGACCTAGAGAAATGACACAGCTGCTCCATGTTCCCTGAACAGCATTTACAAAAGTAGGCTTCTGTTCTTTGCTAATTGCACACTGGAGAAAGCATGTCAATTTAAATGTAACCTGTTTCAGCCAAGGGATAGGCTATTTCTAGCCCATGTCTAACGGAATGATTCCCAAGAAGCCTCAAGCCTACTGATTCAATTAATCGAAGAAAACTTCTGAAGTTGAGATAGGCTTTATTTTAGACCCTGTTATCATTCCCCTTGATTCTAAAGAAGTCAGAATGAAGAACAGAAGGAGTGGCACTTGGCTGGAAGAAAAGAAACCTATGTTTTATTCTGACTCTGTCAACGAGCTGTGTGTACTTTGGGCAAATTGTGTCCCCTCTCTTGGCTTCAACTTATGGATTTAAAAAACCTAGAAATTAGCTACATCAGTAATTCTCCAGAGTACATGTTTGGAGAAAATACTGGATTAATATTCTGATATAATTTTATACTTGGAAAAACAAAAATAGCCATCATTTTAAAATAGCAAACTATATATTTTGATTGGTGGAGGACTATGGCAAATACAGTGACTATACATGGAGCCTGTTCTTAACCATCACTCCCTCTCAATTCTCAAGGAAATATGCCACCATTTAAGGAGCTCTAGGTATGTGGTGTGTGTTGAATATATAAGTCTCAGGTATTTTGTTGTTTATCACAATGTAGAAGAGAGTAATTAATTGAAGCACTGATTGTGTGATTCTGATCCTTTTACCATTCCAGATCTCAGTTTAAAACATCTCATTTGAAATGATGAAGATGATTATTAGGATTTTAAATATTGAGTTCTTGCTCATGCATAAGGTATTTGTACTCACTCCTCAATGGCCACTAGATAAATTGTAGGAGAATATCTCAATTACATTCTGCATCATTTCTCTCCTGGATTTACAGGGTGGTGAATGTTATTAGTTATTAAACTCACAAGTCAATTTGCAAGTAATGAGATAATCACTTTTCATGACAAAGGCCGAAGTTGATGGACCAATAGTGGGGTAGCCTCAGTTTACAGTCGTCAGGAATCTGGACACTTATAGTGCAACGCACTCTGCACACGCTTCTCACATGTGGGGAGGAAATTCGTATTTATTAACTTTCAAAAGTGAGGCTTTGTCTTCTGATTTAATACTTTAGGTGGTTCACATTACTCACCCACAGTAAATGCTTACTGAGTTAACAAATGAATTAATCAGTTACTTACAGTCAGTACTTTATAGATGAGGACACTGTGGCTTCCAGCGGCAGTCCGAAGTAGGGCTAAGACTCAGGTGTGTCTCGTGTCAACGTCCTGTTCTTCCTTGTCTCTTCACCTCTTGGGTCCCAAGATCGGTCCTTGACTTGCCAGGAGCATAGTACATAACACATAGGCTCCATGTGGCTCAAGTTATTTTTAGCTAAAATCACCTTCAAGATTTGAGTTATATATCAAGCAAAAGTTTATAATCTACAAAGATATCTGTAGAGATGACAGGGCAGTGAAGCAAGCAAGAAGAAAAAGAAGTAAAATAAGTAGATGAATATTGATCATCTCAGTTGGAGCCCTAACAGTGGCTTGTCAGCCCTCTCAATTCCATAACACCTCTGCTTTTAAAGCTTAGTGATGTTCTTCTGTAAGATGAATCCTTTTATGAACAGCATGTAGCTACAGATATTGAGGATGGTGTTGGTGACAAAACAATAAAAGCAAAATTAATCTATTAAATATAAGGGCAAGAAACTGAATTCTTGAAATAAAGTAATACCTTTCATGAGCAGGCTTACACTTCATTGGCAATCTGACAGCAGCTTTCTCCTAAGGCTTCATGAAAATTAACCCTCCTCCATTCCCAGGTGTAGAATATTTCAGTGGCTTTAATTATTACTCAAAAGCCATAATAGAAATAAATTACTGGGTTTTAAGAACAAATATGGGAGCTTATGGAGGAAATGGATCCTACTTGATAATCCAGTTAGTTAGGAGATAAAACATCACTCTCATCCCATCGCACTCCTCACCATTTGTCATTTTCTGGTAAAACACACACATACATACATACACACACACACACACACACACACACACACACGTGGGCTGTGTGTCAGTGCTAAAGAATCCACCTGCAATGCAAGAGATGCAGGTTTGATCCCTGGGTCGGGAAGATCCCCTGGAGGAGAAATGGCAATTCACTTCAGTATTCTTGCCTGGAAAATACCATGGACAGAGAAGCCTGGCAGGCTACAGTCCATGGGGTGGCAAAAGAATTGGACGTGATTGAGCAACTAAACAATAACAACACACATAAATAATACATACATAAATCACAAAACTACTTTTTAGTTGCTCTGAAACTGATTTTCTGGTGCTGAATGCAATGTAGTATTAAATAACATTTAGAAAATAGACACATAAATAATTCAATAAAATCAACAAGAATGCAATGATTCAGAGATAACCACTGTTAGAATGTTGTTAGACTCAACAGAAACTTGGGCAACAAATATAGGTAAGCAATTCACAGAAGAGAAAAATTCAGTAAGTATTAAACACATAATAAAATGTAGTCAGCCCCACTGGTTGTTCAGGAAATTGAAAATAAAACAATGCAACAAATATAAAAGCTAACATGAGAGACATAGCTGAAGAAAGTGTCAAAGAAGAGAAACATAAAATCAAGGACATTACCCAGAAGGTAGCATACACACATGTTGTGAAGAAATAGAACGCATGTAAAACATCTGCTCTCCAGAAAATACGGAAAACATGCCCTCTCTTTCTCATGCTTTCCTTCCCTTTCATGTGCCTTCTCTGAATGATGTAGCTGTGAAGCCGTCAGTGTAGACAGAGCAACTAGACAATAGTGAGCAGGACTGCTGCAAGGAGCGTCAGAACAAGAGCAAGGAGAGCTGGGGGTCCATGCAGGACGAGAGGGGAGGCGACATTGACAGTGAGATCCCAAGCAGGGTGAGGGAGGCACGCCTGTTGAGGAGTGGCTTGGTATGGAGTGCCAGAACCTGAGCAAAGTAAGTTCTTCTTTGTAAGAGGGACTTGATGAAGAGAAGACTTGTCAAAGAGAGTCAGACCAAAGCAGGGTCAGGAGGAACGGCCTATGTTTGAGAATGGCCTATACTTGAGAATACATGTACATATACATATCTCATATATCTCCAGATGGGAGATAGCTGTATTTAGGTGAAAATTTTAAATGGCAGAATAACGTGAATATGATATTACTTCTGTAAAAGACTGATATCTAACAGAATATCATTAGCCCTAAGCATTTGTGCATGTGAGCATATACACTTGTTCTTAATGCACATCAATTTGTTAATGTGTTATCTTGGGAGACAGAAATGAAAATGTTATGGGATAAGATCATTAATTTTTAAATACGATTTTACATTGTTTTATTGGTTCGGAAGAGGGTATGTTACTTTCTTAATACAAAAAAGAGAAAAGAAGAAAATCTGTAAATACTTTATGTCCACTGGGGACATTTTAGAATGCTTAGTTTCCAAAGTGTGTGCCAGGGAATTGTATTTGATGGTAAATTTAAAGAATTCTCCTTCCAAATAAGTTTGTGAATCTGGGGTAAAAAAAAACAACAAACAGCATTTTTTCCACTAAATTATTTATCATATGACTTAATAATTTTACTTGTGAATTTCTGAGACGACGCCTTCACTTGTAGAATTTCTTGAATATTTTGACAAGCTGGAATATCTCAGGGAACCACTGCTTCATAAAGTCAATTTTCTGAAATAACTTGCTATTCCAACTCCCAAGACATTACCATTCTCAAGACCAATTCTTTTTAATCTTTTTGCTACCATTTGTACATAGTGTAGATCATATGGTAACAAAATTTTTACTTCCTTTTCCTTTGTAATGCTATATTGTTTTACCATTGAAGAGATTTTCGTGGAATTCCAGTGTAAATGTTTATGCAAAATGTAACCAACAGAATCCTAAAATCACAATCCTAAACATAATTAACCTGTAAATCATGTACTTGTGTAATTCACACTAAAAGATTTAAAGGGACTGACCAGAGATGGTGGTGTCTGGAGACAGGTGGAAAGCCTTCATGCAGAAAAGGAATTTGAAAACACAAAATCAAGGCAGCTCTGGTCAGAATGAAAGGATGTAAGAAATGAGCTCAGGATACAGACTCTAGCTTCTATTAAGAGAATAACCCGACTGATTAATCACAAAGACTTGAGGATGAAATGCAGTTCTACAGAGTTCAACAACAGTTCTGTTGTTTAGTCACTAAGTCGTGTCCAACTCTCTGCAACTCCATGGACTATAGCCCACAAGCTCCTCTGCCTATGGGATTTCCCAGGCAAGAATACTGGAGTGGGTTGCCATTTCCTTCTCCAGGGAAGCTTCCCAACTCAGGGATCGAACCCTTGTCTCCTGCATTGGCAGGCAGATTCTTTACCACTGAGCCACCAGGGAAGCCCACAGAATTTTGTAGAAGGAAGCAACACCTATCATTATGTAGCTTATAATAAAAAGATTTATGTTTCCACATACAGTGAGCTGTCTTCACTGTGTCACAACCAATCCCTTATTCATAGAAATGGTTATCCCCTGAAAAGAAAACTGAAAGCCTGTCATAGTCCGTTCAGGCGGCTATGGAGGAATACCATAGACTGGGTGGTTTAAACAACTGACATTCTTTTCTCACAGTTCTGAAGGCTGGGAAGTCCAAGATCAAGAAGCCTGCAGATCTGATGACTAGTGAAAGCCTGCTTCAGGATTCTTGCCGTATCCACACATGGCAGAGAGAGAGAGCAAGGCCAAGCTCTCCTGTCTGTTCATATGAGGAAACCAATACCACGCATATAGGCTCCACCCTCGTGACCTAATTATCTCCCCAAGTAATTACCTCCCAGCTCCTAATGCCATCACATCGGGAGGTAGCATATGGATGTTGGGGGGGACACATATAATAAAGCTGCTCTGATAATTTATCTGGAAGCCGAATAAACCCTTAAGTGAGTAATAATAAATACTAGCATTTTTAGAGTTGTTTACTAATCTCTGCTGCTGTTGCTAAGTCGCTTCAGTCGTGTCCGACTCTGTGCGACCCCATAGACTGCAGCCCATCAGGCTCCCCCGTCCCTGGGATTCTCCAGGCAAGAACACTGGAGCGGGTTGCCATTTCCTTCTCAAATGCATGAAAGTGAAAAGTGAAAGTGAAGTCACTCAGTCGTGTCCGACTCTTAGCAACCCCATGGACTGCAGCCCACCAGGCTCCTCCGTCCATGGGATTTTCCATTACTAATCTCACTTACATCCATTATCTAGTTTCATCCAGCTTACCCTACCTGTGACAGTTAGGTACCATTATCTTAATGTTATAAAGAAATTAAGGCTCAAAGAGTTGGAGTGATTGCCCAAAGTCACAAAGTTAATTAGTGAGAGAGCTGGGATTTACATCCAGATGTTTCATAGTAAGTTCCTTCTGCTGTTCCATATATTCTTTCTCCAGTATTAGGCACTCGATGATAAAAAACAAAATATAGTAGTATGTTTAATTGTTGCCTATCCATTCTTGATTTTGTTTAAATTTGAATTTATTTTGTAGTTAGAGTATCTCTTCAGGTAATTTCTTTAAAAAAAAAATACACAGGTGGCATATCTTTGTTTTTGCACATCTGAGACTGTGTTTCCATTGTCACATACTTGAAAGATAACTGGGATGTATGTAAAGACTTTGAATCCAAACCTCCTCCATTAAAATCCATCAGTTGTCACTCCTTACATCCTAACTTCTGATACAATGGAGTCTAAGCCAGACTGACGTGTGTGTGTGTGTGTGTGTGTGTGTGTGTGTGTGTGTGTGTTTAGTAACCTGTTTATCTTTTTAAATTGTTCCCCTTACCTGAGCACTTGTCACAGTTTTCTTTGTTCTGACCCATCATAAATTTTGCCAAGGTATGTTTCTGTCAGTTCTTTTCCCCTGACTTCATCAGAGCAGCAAGAACCCTTTTGTCTTTACTTTCTAACATAATTACTTATCAGGATTAAAAAAAATTATATTGTTGATGCCTATGTTTTAGTTACTCTGATTTTTTTCCTTGTGAACACTAGTTACGTTTAAGTAAAACTCCTTTCTCTGTCCTCCATATTTATCATTTCTGTTATCTTTCTCACTTTTTTTTTCTGAGAATTTCAGAACTCCTCAGTTTATTTCTTTAGAAGACAGACATTAATTAAATGTTACTCTGTGCCACACATTGTCCTAAGTGTTTAGAATACAAGACTGAATAAGAGAAACAAAAATCCCCACCTTTGTGGAGACTACAAAAGAAAATAGAATATTTCAGATATTTGTAAATAATCTGGAGACAAATAAGGAAGGTAAGTGAGTGCTAGGAGTGTGGAAAGTTGCATTTTTAAATAGGAAGGGAAAGCAAGATCTTACCAAGAAGGAAAAGTGAAAGTGAGAGTGTTAGTTGCTCAGCTGTGTCTGACTCTTTGCGACCCCATGGACTATACCTCACCAGGCTCCTCTGTCCATGGGATTTTCCAGGCAAGAATCCTAAAGTGGGTAATCATTCCCTTCTCCAGGGGATCTTCCAGACCCAGGGATTGAACCTGGGTCTGTCACATTGCAGACAGATTCTTTACCATCTCAGCCACCAGGGAAGCCCTAAGAAGGAAACATTTGAGTAAAGATCTGAAGTAGGTGAGGGAGTGAACCAAAGGGATATCTAAAAGAAGAACAGACTGGTTAGAACAGCAAGTTCAGTGACCTTGACTAGCGTGGTTTCAAAGAAGAGCAGAGACCGGTGTGCCTGGTCTACAGTGAGTGAGAGTGAGCAAGGGTAGGGAGAGGGGAGGGGTTGAGGGGAGTAGCGGGAGAGGAGGCCACTGGGGTAATACAAAGGCAGATCAGGAAAGGCCATGTGAAGAGATGGTAAGAGTAAGAATCTTAGCAGTTGCTCTCAGAAGACAGGCCAGTGAAAAGTTATGAGCAAAGAAGTAGAGTGAGCTGACTTTTAAAAAATTTTTATTCATCTAGTTAGCTACTTTCTTGGCTGTGTTGGGTCTTCTTTGCTGCACATGGCCTTTCTCTAGTTGCAGTGAGCAGGGGCTAGTATCTAATTGTGATGTGCAGGCTTCTCATTGCAGTTCCTTCTCTTGCTGCTGAGCACTGGCTCTAGAGAATGGGCTCAGAAGTTGACTCACAGGCTTAGCTGCTCCTAGGCATGTGAGATCTTTTAAGATCAGGGATTGAACTGGTGTCCTCTGCATTGCAAGGAGGATTCTTAACGACTCGGCCACCAGGGAAGCCTGATTTGCTTTTTAGTAGAATGGCTCTATCTGCTGTGAATAGGGCCAAGGGCAGAAGGAGAGACACCAGTGAGGTTATTGCCATAGTCCTGATGAGAGGTGATGGTGCCACGAACCAGAATGATGAGGGAAGAAGTGGTGATGTGGTTGAACACTTAATGTACCTCAAAGGTAAGGTACATTAAAAAACCAATAAGACTTTCTGATAGATTGGAAGTGAGAATGTAGATTCTTGTCCTGGGCAACTGGAAGGACAGAGTTAAATTTTAAAACAGAGAAAATTCTAGGAGAGGTAGAGAAAGGAGCTCAAAAACACTGTTTGAAGAATGTTATCTGTGTAATTTTTTTCTTGGGGAGGGGTGGTTTCTTTTTACTCAAGATTTTATTTGTAATATTCATACATGTTAAACATAGTTGTAGTCCACTTATGTTCACTGACCTACAGAAGGGTTGGCAAACTTTTTCTGTAAAGGCAACATACATATATATATATATATATTTTTTTAATTGACTTTGAAGAACAGATGGTCTTTACTGCAATGACTCAACTCTGTTATGGCATGAAACAAGCTATTAGCAATATATAGAAGAATGAGATTGACTGTATTCTAATAAGATGTATTTGAAAAAACAGGCAAGTGAGTCAGATTTGGCCCATGGGCTATAATTTGCAGAACTGCTTAATCTACAGTACCTTATTGAGTACCACAATTTATTTATTCTGCTGTTGATGAGCATTTGAGTTGTTTCAAGCTTGGGGTTTTTACAAATGATGCTCCTAAGAAACTTCTTGAGAATGTATTTTTGTGACCACATGCTGCTATTTCTATCT
Source organism: Bos indicus x Bos taurus (assembly GCF_003369695.1). NCBI lineage: Eukaryota > Metazoa > Chordata > Mammalia > Artiodactyla > Bovidae > Bos > Bos indicus x Bos taurus. The sequence continues at coordinate 14,031,037 of NC_040089.1, forward strand.
TATATAAATATAAGAAGTAGAATTTCTGTGCTATAAGGCATATTAATTTTCAATTTTTATAACTCTAATAATTTAACTTAACTCCAGTGATTTAACAACTATAATAATTTAACTTCCACCAACTGCCTATGAGAGCTCCTGTTTTTTCACAACTTTGCTATCAATTCAGTATTGTCAGTCTTTTAATTTTAGTACTCTGGTGAGCATTTAGTTGTACTTTGTTTTTATTTCAATTTGTACCACATGATTACCAACGAGGACGAACACTTCCACATGGTTTTGGCCACAGAAGACTTTCCTACGGGACTGGTTAGAGAACGGTGTACATATTCCCACTGGACTGTCTTTTTTCTCGTTGTTGTGTAAAAGTTTCCTATAAATTCTGTGTGTATGTTGCAATTATGTTTACCCACATGTTTACTATTTTCTGACATTCTTTATTCATTCCTGCATTCCTTAGCTTCCATGTGGCAGATATTTCATTGGCATTGAATCACTCCTTTTACTGTTTCATTAGAGCTGCTCTGCTGGTGATGAATTCCCTTAGTTTGTGTTTGTTTGAATCTCTTAAATTCACGATAATTCTTGAAGGGATTTTTTTCTGTGTTAACATTTTAGATTGTCTCTCATTTTCTTTCAGCACTTTAAAGATACCATTCCTTTGTCTTCTGCTTTCTATAGTTTCTATTGATAAAATCGGCTGTCTGTCTTATTGTTGCTCTTCAGAAGATAATATGCCTTCCCCACTTTCCCTTTTTCCTTAAGATTTTTATCTTTGTTCTTAATTTTAGCAGTTTTTTATGATACTCTTCAGTATAGTTTTCTTTATATTCGTCCTTCATGGTGTTTATAGGACTTCTGGAATTGATGGCTCAATTTCTTTACTATTTTTTGGAAATTTGTATTGCTTTTTGCCTTTTTTCCCCTTTCTCCTCTCCTTCTGGGTTTCCAATTGTATGCACGTTAGACTTCCTTATTGGACGCTTATGTATGTTACACACTTTTCTGTATTTTCATTCTTTTGTCTTTATATGCTTTATTCTGGTATTTGTTGTTTTTCTTGATATTATGTCTTACCACCTTGTATGTGTATAAGTGTGTATTTTTTAAGCTTTGTAAATATTTTGTCCATTTTCTTTTTCTCAGCAGCAAGTCAGTTGGAACTATATAAGCTGTCATTCAGGAAGAATGATTTCTGACTCTTCCTTCATTTTTTTTCCCCCACAAATTATTTTAATTATGCAACTGAAGTTTTGGTTTTGCTTTTTTAGTTTCCTTATCATCTTTTACAACACTTATCTGTATTTTCAGCTTATCCTAATATTTTTTCTCTCAGCTGATGTTACCTTATTATGATGATCTGCTTCTGTTTCCAAGAGACACTATTTCTTTACTTTTATATCAACTGGTTTCTAAAATTGTGATAATTTTATTTCTATTAATTAGAAATAATTTTTCTTTCTATTCTATTTATAGAAAGAAATAAATTTTCTTTCTATTCTTCTGGACAAAGTTCCCTTTTCTTTATCCTGCAATTTTCCAAAAAGTTTTTAAAACTGGTTTTTCACTTTATTTGTTATTTAAGGAGAAAATCTTTCCAAACGTGTTGACAAAATTAGTAGATCACTATTACGCTGTTTCCTGTTAGCTACAATCTGGTCAAGTGTTAGACTGAGACCTATACCTGAATGGCAACTTGATATGCACAACATTTAGGCAATTCTTAGTAGGCTTTCCTTGAGTATACTTTAATTAGACTAAAAGATAATCTCTTTGAACATATAAAAATATAGAATAAGAAGCATTATACATCCTAGTATATGTACTCCATCATATTCTTCCTGTTTTTACCTTGCTCTTCCTACTCATAAAACCACTTAGAAATATTACATTACCCGCTTGCAGCAATACAGACTGTTTAAGAGTGTGTTTACGGTAGTCCAACTTTGACCATTCTATCAACATTTGTAAATGTCATTTGCTTTATTTGTAAAATAGGGATACTAAAGAATTGTTCTTGTAAGATCATTACTTGAAATGATGTGTGTAAACTTAATAGCAGAATTGCTGGCACATATAATTAAGTAGACATTATCCATTATTAAGAAGAGGTGGCAAGAATACACAGAAGAACTGTACAAAAAAGATCTTCATGACCCAGATAATCACGAAGGTGTGATCACTCACACTCACCTAGAGCTGGACATCCTGGAATGTGAAGTCAGGTGGGCCTTAGGAAGCATCACTATGAACAAAGCTAGTGGAGGTGATGGAATTCCAGTTGAGCTATTCAAATCTTAAAAGACGATGCTGTGAAAATGCTGCACTCAATATGTCAGCAAATCTAGAGAACTCAGCAGTGGCCACAGGACTGGAAAAGGTCAGTTTTCATTCCAATCCCAAAGAAAGGAAATCCCAAAGAATTCTCAAACTACCGCACAATTGCACTTATCTCACACGCTAGTAAAGTAATGCTCAAAATTCTCCAAGCCAGGGTTCGGCAATACGTGAACCGTGAACTTCCAGATATTCAAGCTGGTTTTAGAAAAGGCAGAGGAATCAGATCAAATTGCCAACATCCACTGGATCATCAAAAAAAGCAAGAGAGTTCCAGAAAAACATCTATTTCTGCTTTATTGACTATGCTAAAGACTTTGACTGTGTGGATCACAATAAACTGGAAAATTCTGAAAGAGATGGGAATACCAGACCACCTGAGCTGCCTCTTGAGAAACTTATATGCAGGTCAGGAAAGAACAGTTAGAACAAGACATGGAACAACAGACTGGTTCCAAATAGGAAAAGGAGTACGTCAAGGCTGTATATTGTCACCCTGCTTATTTAACTTCTATGCAGAGTACATCATGAGAAACGCTAGGCTGGAGGAAACACAAGCTGGAATCAAGATTGCCGGGAGAAATATCAATAATCTCAGATATGCAGATGACACCACCCTTATGGCAGAAAGTAAAGAAGAACTAAAGAGCCTCTTGATGAGTAAAAGAGGACAGTGAAACAGTTGGCTTAAAGCTCAACATTCAGAAAACTAAGATCATGGCATCCGGTCCCATCACTTACTTCATGGCAAATAGATGGGGAAACAGTGGAAACAGTGGCTGACTTTATTTTTCTGGGCTCCAGAATCACTGTGGATGGTGATTGCAGCCATGAAATTAAAAGACACTTACTCCTTGGAAGGAAAGTTATGACCAACCTAGACAACGTATTAAAAAGCAGAGATATTACTTTGCCAACAAAGGTCCGTCTAGTCAGGGCTATGGTTTTTCCATTCATCATGTATGGATGTGAGTTGGACTATAAAGAAAGCTGAGCACCGAAGAATTGATGCTTTTGAACTGTGGTGTTGGAGAAGACTCTTGAGAGTCCCTTGGACTGCAAGAAGAGCCAACAAGTCCATCCTAAAGGAGATCAGTCCTGGATGTTCATTGGAAGGACGGATGTTGAAGCTGAAACTCCTATACTTTGGCCACTTGATGCGGAGAGCTGACTTATTTGAAAAGACACTGATGCTGGGAAAGATTGAGGGCAGGAGGGGAGAAGGGGATGACAGAGGATGAGATGGTTGGATGACATCACCAACACAATGGACATGGGTTTGGGTGAACCCCGGGAGTTGGTGATGGACAGGGAGGCCTGGCGTGCTGCTGTTCATGGGGTCACAAAGAGTCGGACACGACTGAGCTACTGAACTGAACTGAACCCGTTATTTGTAGACATAACTAGTAGTACCAATATTTTGGCTGTTAAGTTGCTGTCTCCTTCTTCCTGCTCTGACCTTAAGCTGGATAGAAATGGTTTGATGAACTTGGTGTCCAGGGAACAAACTATTTGTAGTCTGAAGACACTATCCATGCATTAAAGAAACTGATACCCAGTTTTCTTACAGGTACAGTTTCCTACCTTTGTTAACGATGGACAATGGAAGAAGCAGAAAGCAGTCTAGAATGCCTGTGGGTGTCAAACATAACAAAAATGAGTGCATTAGGCTAATGCAATTCAAAGGGACTGGTAAGGACTGTGGAAAATCTGAAAGCACCTGCCTAGCATTTTACAGGCATCCATACTTCAGTTCCAGTTAGTTGATACTCCCTGGAAATGTGGGATGAATGATTTCACCATGAGGTAGCCATCGGTATTTGTAAGTGAAATCGTATTTTATATTTATGTAAATTCATTTTTTAAAAGACCCAGGATATCAAATAATCTGTATGGGCTATCTAAGGTGTATATGACTTATGGTATGCTATTTTGTAACTTCTAACCTCCAAGATAAAGCCCACCACCTTGTCAATAGGATCTCGTGACTTGGCTCCAGAAATCTTCCTAAAAGTTATTTTCCACCTCTTCTGATTTTAAGTTTGCTATCTGGTAATACCAAAATGCTCCCAGGAATCCTCTGACTGCCTTCTAAGCTCTAGGCTTCCCTAAGTGGCCCTAGTATAACTTTAATACCATTCTGGGCTTACAGCCATCATAGACCTTGCAACACAATTTTTAAGCATCTGTTTCCATCATCCTCATTCACCCAAAAACTTCTTGGGGCTGAAGACCATGTTGTGTCCACCTCTCTTCCCAATGCCTAGCACAGTACTGGACACATAGTAGGCCCTCAGGTAACATTTGTTAAATTGGATTGAATTTTTTTGGAAAGGGACATAGTAAGTGATATGATCATTCTTTGCAGAAGTTGAAATGTGATACAGAGGGCATGAGTGCAGAACACATATTATTCATCATTTTCTTTACTCCTTATTTTTGGGTCTGAAGAACCAAAGACCTGGAAGATCTCTAAGGCAAAATATACTCGAGAAACTTCCAATAGTCTGATTTCCCTACATGTTATCTGATTACAACATCCAAATATCAAAGGTAAAATTAGTATAAGTAATAGTGACAATAGCTATTGTTTATGAGGCTGCTGCTGCTGCTAAGTCGCTTCAGTCTTGTCCGACTCTGTGCGGCCCCAGAGCTGGCAGCCCACCAGGCTCCCCCTCCCTGGGATTCTCCAGGCAAGAACACTGGAGTGGGTTGCCATTTCCTTCTCCAACGCATGAAAGTGAAAAGTGAAAGCGAAGTCATTCAGTAGAGTCCGACTCTTTGCGACCCCATGAACTGCAGCCTACCAGGCTCCTCCATCCATGGGATTTTCCAGGCAGGAGTACTGGAGTGGGATGCCATTGCCTTCTCCCATTTATGAGGCTACAGCACCAATTCTTTGCTAAGTAGTTTAAAGGAACTATGTTTTCTTCTATCTTTATGCCATCCGTAAAAGGCATATACTCTCATTTTTCCCATTTACCGGATGAAGACATAGAGACTTAAGAGAGAACATCCATGGTACTACAACTAGAAATCGGTGGATCCAGTATCCACACCCACGTCTGATTCCCCTTCACTTCTTGATACTTCTCACCAGTGTCAAGTGACATCAGTGACCTATGGATGATTTTCTTTTCCCTAAAGACCTGAACTTCAGAAGGAATCTACCCTCCTTTGTGACCTTATCACGAAAATTTTGAAGAGGTAAAGAATCAGAACAGGATCAGAAGATAAAAAAGGACTTCATTTCCTTGCTTTGATTGCACCTCTAAGCATTCTTTTGGTATACAGATCCTTTAAAAAAAAAAAAGAAAAAAAAGAGGCACTCTAACTAATAGGGAGGTTTCTGAGAAATCACCTCTCCTTGCCTGTGACTAGAAGACAAAGCAAGGACCCTGGAGTCATGTATTCTTGAGTTCAAATCCCTACCCTGTTCCTTTATGAACTGATTCCATTCTTTCAGGCTTATTTTCCTATATATAAAATAGAATTCATAAAGCTCTTCTGGGCTCACAGGTTTGTTATGAAAATCAAGTGAGAAACGCAGGGGAAAGTGCTTTTGGAACTGTAGAGCACCAGGCACACAGGAAGACTGGCTACTGTTTCGCAGAAACGACATCCCCAAGTCATTTTATGAGAGACGTGGAAACTGGGGTCAGGACATAGGCACACACTGTGTACCGTGGCCCTGCTTTGATACAGTGCAGAGGTTTAAGTAGCCAGCAAATCAGTGGGAATCAGGCTATGAACACTGGACAAATACAACATATTAATATGGACCTTTACTTTGCCAGAGACCTATAATTACACCTTATAATATTATATATATATATATTTTGCAGTATTATAATAAAATGCACATCCAATATATATTTTGCAGCATTTTAATAAAATGCACATCCATAAGCAATGAAAACTGAGAAGGAAATAACAAAAGAGATACTGGAAGGGAACACATACCTTTATGAGGATAGGGGGAAGAAATTCAGTATGCTTTTTATTAATACTTATGTAGCACTTGCCCAAACTCATCTTTGTAAGAATTCCGGCCAGGTAGATATGATTCTATCATACTTATGTCTATACAATAGGGAGGAAATTTCCACTCAACTGACAGGTGGTCCTGAGAAAACAAGACTGGGTTCTCTTTCCTTCCTGAGGCATTATGCGTACCAAGCCCAGCCTTCCTGATTTGAAGCTATGCTTTGTATGAAAAGCTGTTCTACAGTACAAACCAATCTCTCTCACCTTCCACCCCCTGCACAATCATTTTACCAGGAAATAAACAACTCACTTGTTATCAATTTATCATAGATCGACACTGAGAGAGTGCCCTGGGACCACGGGACTCTGTGCTACAGAATTAACAGATGTGCTTTCAGTAGCATTAAATAGTGCAAAGAGCCTGTCTCGCCAAAAACTCTCTCATTAACTATTAATTAAATAACTATAGATGCTTCACTGCAATAAAGAAACCAGTAGGTAAGTGAGAGAGACACTCCAGTAGATGAAAGCATGTGCTCATTAAGCAGGAGAAAGACAATCTGTAACATTTAAAATGAGAATAATACCGATAATAATAATATTTATTGAGTATTTACTATATATCAGTCAGCATACTAAGCACTTGCATCGACTATTTAACTCTAAGAACAACTGGAGAGGCAAGCAGTATTATTACCTCAATTTTACAGATGAGGAAGCTGAGTCAGAGAAAGGTTAAGTAAAAACCTCACAGCTGCAGAGGCAGGAAGCCTACAAAGTCTAATTTAAGGTAATCAGTCATTCTTTTTTTTTTCTGCTTTGATTTTCTTTCTTTTTTAATCATCAAAGGTTATAATTGTATGATATTGATAAGTACAGAGCAAAATACAATTAAGAGAGGACAAGTGCTCTACAATATTGTGTTGGCCTCTGCCATACATCAACATGAATCAGCCACAGGTATACATACATCCCACCCCTCCTGAACCCATCTCCCACCCCATCCCACCCCTCTAGGTTGTCAAAGAACACTGGGTTGAGCTTCCTGTTTTCAAATAATCCCTGGTGCTATTGGCCTTTCCTTGGCATAAGGACAGAAATTTTAAAAAATAATCATCCTTGGCTTCTAAGAGCTACTTTCTCTTTTTTTTTATTTGCCTACCTTATTCTACTTTCTGGGTTACAAGCTCACCTTTCTACTCACTGATCACCTTCCACTTCCTGGGACATGAGTTCACCTTCACTTTATTGATCTAGTTCTACTTCCTGCATCCAAAGCTCACCTTTCCACTCACTGTTCTACTTCCTGGATGGTTAGCGCACATCTCTTCACTAGCTTTTATTTGCTTTTTGGCTCTCCTGACTGGAATGTAGACGTTCTATAGGTTCCCACTGAGCCTGGGAAACAAAGCAGCGAAAATAAGAACTATCACCTTCATAGTTCCTGCCTTATGAGCGTTATCAAGAGTGAAAGAGACCTCTGTCTATCTGAAATCTCTTTGTCTTCAAAGTGGCAAAATATTAGAGAACCTAACATTTAGGCTGCGGCCACAAAGGGTCTTTAAAGACTCATTCTCTGAACATAATAAAGGGGTATTACAACTATGAATTCAGACCCTGTTGGAATGTTGTCACAATGAGAGTAATTCCGCCTAGAAGCAGTGAATCTGGAATACCACTCAACTTTTTTAATGGAGACATCTATGTATGAGTCCTCTTCCTTTTAAACACAAACATACATGCATACATAAATATCATGGGGATCAGGTCAACATAAAAAACTATAAGCTATTAAGGAACACTCCTAACCACTCACTACTGGGTAGGTAACTGAGACTTGAGATCAAAGAAAACTAGGCTAGGCTCTGTCACCACCAACTCAGGTTGTGGAGCCTTAAAACTCCCGATCCATAAACAAGAAACAAGCTCAAACCTCTCAGCATATCTCCAAGTATAACAAATAAGAATAGTTAGCCTTTATTAAGATGTACTAGGTGCTAGGCACTACGCTAAGCTTCTAGTAGACATCATCTGAGGCCTCACACACTGGCAGTCTATGACATATTTATTTGTGTATTTGTATTTTTTTTTTTAACTGACGGATGTTTTAGTATTTTGAATCAGTTGCCTTTATTTAAAGCTTAGGAAATTTCACCATTTTCTCCATTAATGGCTATTCTTTTTTAAACAATGGCAAAGCTGAATAGCAAATGCCTACTTCAGATTGTACATGCACTCTCCAAACTGCTTCAGGCCCTACCCTGCCCTGTTGCATGGCATTCAGCCCATTCTCCTATGTATACAGTCTTCTTGGCTCCTGCAGACTTTTGTTTTTTCTTTTGACATCTACTTTATGCAGATTAGCAGGTTACATAACTACATCTCTTTTCAGAGATAGGTTGAAGTGTGCGTTTTCTTGCACAACAGTTCAAGCAACACATTGAAATTTCATTAAATCAGACTAAGAAGAACAGAAGAGGCTGTTTTTTAAAAAAATTTAAACTTTTTACTTTATATTGGGATATAGCTGATTAACAATGTTGTGATATTAACAATGCTGTGAAGGGACTCAGCCATGCATATACATGTATCCATTCTCCCCGTAACTCCCCTCCCATCCAGGCTGCCACATAACAGTGAGCAGGGTCCCATGTGCTGTACCGTAGGTCCTTACTGGTTACCCATTTTAAATACAACAGTGTGTACATATCCATCCCAAACTCCTTAACTATCTGTTCCTATAGGCAACAATAAGTTAGTTCTCTGAGCCTGTGAGTCTCTGTTTTGTAAATAAGTTCACGTGTATCATTTCTTTTTAGATTCCACACACAAGGGACGTCACGCGATACTTTGTCTTCTTGGTTCCCTGCGGGCTTTTGAATTTGCCATACCTGTGTCACATCTTAATCCCTAAAACACCTTTATGAGGTAAGTATTGCCTTTTCCTGAGAACAATTTTACTTGTATAAAATTGATTTTTTAAAATGTTGCTTAATACATACTAGTTAACTTTCTTCTTCACTTTTTATCCACAAAATTTGGTTGGATTTCAGTGTAGAAGGGAAGGCCTATTCTTAAAATTTTAATTAAATACAGCTAAAAATAGAGGCTCTTTGGTGAAGCTTTTATTCAAAGGGAATTCAAATGCAAAACTAAATCTGCCAATGTCCACTTTTGCTATTGAAGGTAGATGAGCCGCATCATCACCTCATTTCAACCAAAGAGCCTATTAAGGTGAAAATGTTTTTAGAATTTGATTATATATTTGAACTGGAACTTGAATGTGGCATAAACCATTGAATGTTTAAAGCAAAAAAGGTTGAGGGAACCAATTTAGGAGGTGGGTTATAAATTATGCATGGGCCTTTTGAAAAAGGTCAGCATTTTTGTTTAATTCCACCAGGACCTTCTGAGAAGTGCAATACGGCTACTCTAGATGCTTCTTCCTCAGGATGCCTGTTCTTTATCAGTATCCCTGTCTCCATGGTAATAGGTTAGTGCTCATCCCCCACCCCCACCCTGACCTCCATGCCCACAGCCTTCGAACCTCAGCAGGAGGAAGAGCCCTCTGGGGTGCCATGCACTGCAGCTCCAGGACATAAACAACTCCATGGGTGGTTGCCATTGCAGTCCTTCATCCATGATATAATTACCCCAAGGTGTACTGGCGATGCACTTGTGTGCATCGAAGGAAGAACAGTCACTTTTCAATAAATCACTCTAGCCAGGTGGTCACCAAAGCTAGTGTTCTGAGAAGCGTGGGTTACAAGGCAACCAAGGCCATAATTCATCATTAGAAACAACGATAGACCTGGAGTCCATCCCGGGCATGAAGGACCTCTCCAGTTTTATAAAAGAGAGCCACAGGGTTTCATAAAGAGAATACCAGGAAAATTCAGATTTCATCCAACCAGACCTAGAGATGGTGCCTTTCTTCTTTTACTGAACAGTTGTGGGGACTTGCTCAAATTGCTTGGCCTATCTGAATATAGATTTGCTCATTGTAAAATGCAAGTAATAATATATACTTTATAAAATTTTGAATTTATATGTGAATTATGCCCAACATGCGATGACAATTATTATTATTTTTATAATGGGAGAGAGGCTCATAAGTTTTGGAATAGAAGATAGTCATCAAATAATTAAAAGACAAGATCCAAATCAAAGGACCCATTCATCTCTCTTCCCCACCCAACCGTGTTCATAAAGGGATGTGGCTTATAGCCACTTACACTCAAAGATTCGAGGACAGGCAGTGCTGAGGATGGGGAGTATAGACGGACATGGCACATCTATCGTTCATTGCTTAATTCCTCCATCAGACAGTCTACTGAGGCCTGGCATGTACTTCTTTCCCAGTGAAGGTCTTACCTCTATACCTTCATAATAGCGGCACGTTTCAAAATTGTATTTTATGAGGAAATGAAACTCCTCGTGGATTAATCCTCCTGCTAACCAAAGACATGTCACCTCCAGCACTGAGCTTGTCTTTGTCTTCCTGTCAATCCCTCATCCCCAACTGTCCTCCATTTTCCTGTCCCTAGGATTTAAGCAAGCATTCTCCCAGTCAAGAAAATCAGAAGTGAGCCCCCATACTCAATGACATTTTAAATGTGTAAACTGTTGATCACAGAAGTTACATAACAGGCCACACAGTTAGTTAATAGCAAGGCTGAGTAAAACACAAATTGTCTGACCTCTACACCCTTAATCCATTACTCATTACATGGCACCAGCATGCCTCTCCTGCTGCTGCTGCTGCTAAGTCGCTTCAGTTGTGTCCGATTCTGTGCGACTCCATAGACAGCAGCCCACCAGGCTCCTCTGTCCCTGGGATTCTCCAGGCAAGAATACTGGAGTGGGTTGCCATTTCCTTTTCCAATGCATGCATGCACGCCAAGTCGCTTCAGTTGTGTCCGACTCATGCCTCTCCTAATATTTGTTAAAAAAAAAAAAAAACACAAAGCTATGACATTGGAAATGTGTTTTTCATACTATCAGAATTACTCTCACTTTCAAAAGTCTCAGATGTTTCGAGCAAAGTTACTAAAAAGTATACTTTTCACAGGAGTGATGGAATTATTTGAACCATACAGTCATTAGCAATTAAACCTGATATATATGCTATCATTTCTCAAGCTCAGTTTTTACTTCCTAACACAAAAATCACCTATTTAAGCAAGTAGACATCTGCTTCATTTTATTTTAGCTTTGCTGGTAACAGTCATGCATGTGTTTAATTTCATGTTTCATCCAAACTGCCCCCATTACACCTTCTTGTACCAGGTTCTTTTACATGGATGCAAATATGCTTTTAGAAGTTCATTTGGCTTGCCTGAAAATTTTAACATTTTCATTTTGTCAAGTTTTCCCTGATCTTTCAGGGTTCAGAACTGGAAGAATTTATGGTTATAACTCACTGTTTTACAAGAAGTTTCTTTTATAACCAGTCTTTTCCTCATTGTCTGAAGTTTCACAAGTTTCTCTATACTCCAAGAATGGAAATTTTTATAAAGCAAATTCCTTCATATTCCAAAAGACAATGTGGTTAAAAAGAAAAGTTAGGGTTGAACGTGCAAGCATTTCTATGTCTGGTTTCCAGTTATAGACGTCCCAGTTTTCTTTTGGAAATAAAATTTCTTTGTGTAAATAACCTAAGAAAGACGGGCTTTTCTTTAACATGAAAACTATCTTCCTGGTAGTGAGTAACTTTACGAGCCCTCATTTGTTCTGGTTTTTATTTTAAAAATAATTCTTTCAGGGCAGTGAAACTACCCTGGGTGATACTATAATGGTGGATACATCTCAGTAAGCATTTGTCAAAGCCCATAGAATATCCCACATATACAGTGAACCCTGAAGTAGACCACGGACTTCAGGTGATAGTGATGTATGACTACAGATTCATCCGTTGTTACAAAGGTCATCACTCTGCTGGGGGATGTTGGTGATGCAGAGCCTTGTTCAGGGGTCAGGGCAGAAGATATATGGGGAATCTTTATCCTTTATGTTCATTTGCTGTCCACCTAAAACTGCTCCAAAAAATAAAATCTACTGAAAAATAGATGAGAATGAAGAAGTGAAGTGAAGTGCAGTTGCTCAGTCGTGTCCAACTCTTTGTGATCCCGTGGACTGTAGCCTACCAGGTTCCTCCGTCCATGGGATTCTCCAGGCAAGAATACTGGAGTGGGTTGCCATTTCCTTCTCCAGGGGACCTTCCTAACCCAGGGATCAAACCCGGGTCTCCCACATTGCAGGCAGGTGCTTTAACCTCTGAGCCATCAGGTAAGGCCCCAAAATAAAATCTACTGAAAAAATAGATTAGAATAGTTGACATAAAACATCTTTCTTGCAGACACATAAGCTGTATACCAAATAAGCCTGACTTCTATTACAGCCTTTTTTTTTTTTGCTTTTTGCTTTACCCATATCTCTGTTACTGGCTTCCATGAAAAGATCTGGCTGCTATGAGTGTGTGTGTGTGTGTGTGTGTGTGTTTTAAAGTATTTCAATTTAAGAACTATGTGATTATGATTTTATCATCAAAAGATTAGTTAATTTGGATGCTTCTAATGTGAATTTGGGGGCCTTCCTGGGGGATGAGTGGTAAAGAATCCACCTGCAGTACAGGAGACACGGGTTTGATCCCTGGGTCAGGAAGATCCGTTGGAGAAGGAAATGGCAACCCCATTCCAGTATTCCTGCCTGGAGAATTCCATGAACAGAAGAGCCTGGCAGGCTACAGTCCATGGCGTCACAAAAGAGTCAGACACGACTTATCAACTAAACAACAACGATGGGAATTTTATGCACAGTTTGCAATTCTTAGTTCAGATTATAAAGGTATGAGAAAGGGAAGTGTTAAAAGCTATTTCAAAAACTTTACAAAATTTAAAAAATTATTTTTCATCACTCCTTTGAATATAAACTCATCAATTACAGGCAATTCATAGCCATTTTGAGAATCTCTTTATGAGCATCATTTGTTAGTTGCCACATTTAATTACTGTATATTGTGTCAAATAATAAACTTGGCTGTTCTTATATAAATCACATGGTAGGTAATGACTTTCCCTTACATTCTTCTGAATTAGCAGAGTTTAACAACATATGATTTTTTCCTAGTAGCTTTGAAATTTTGATTCAAAAAGAATTTAACAGTAGAGATTTCTTCCTATTTTCCATGCATTTATGGTGGTGGTGGTGTAGTTGCTAAGTCACATCTAACTCTTGGGATCCCATGGACTGTAGCCACTAGGCTCCTCTGTCCATGGCATTTCCCAGGCAAGAATACTGGAGTAGATTGCCATTTCCTTCTCCAAGGGGTCTTCCCAACCCAGGGATCAAACCCATGTCTCTTTCATTGCAGGAGGATTATTTACCACTGAGCCACCAGAGCAGCCCTCATGCATTTATACACGATCCAAAGTCACATGCAACATAGATGCATAGTACATATTTATAAAGTGTTTGATAAATTCTATGTAAATTCTATAATCTCTTTTGATATCTTATCTAACCCAGGTTTCCTCAGTCTTGGCACGGTTGACATTTGGGGCTGGATAGTTCTTTGTGTGGGAAGCTGATGTGTAATGTAGAATACTTAACAGCATCCTGGATCCCTCCACACTGAAAGCCAGTTGTACACCCCACAATTGTGACAACCAAAAACGTTTCCAGACATTGCCAAATGTCTTCTGGGGGGAAATCTCCCCAGTCAAGAACCACTGGGCTCACCAATAATTTGGGATCACAAAGTTCTCCTTTAAGAAATGCATATATACATATGATTTTTAATTGTGCTTGGCCTAACAAGTTAGCTCAGCTCTTTAGGACATTGTAGTGAGTTCAAGGTCAGAAGATCGATCATGAGGTTTAATGCATTCATTCAACAAGCATTTATTGACTGGCCTACAATTACATTGCACTGTGCAAGGTGCTGAGAGGAATGCCACAAAAACATGGAAAACAACCGGTGCCCTGCAGGAGTTTATGATCCTGCACAGTGAGTGAGAAAAGTCAAAACGAGTGGTGGATTCAGGCGACACCAGCGGTTGAGAAAAGCATGACTGAACCTAGTGCTGAAGAACAGAAAAGAATATGGTTAGACAGAGAGGGGAAAGGGTGATTCCTCCTCTAAAGGAGAAATAACAAAGAAAGTTATTTATCATAAAAGGTTAACATATGCTAGGCGCTGTGCTAAGTACTGACTATATCATATTTCTGTATATGATGTATATGACAGAAGCTAAGTTCTGGTTCTAAAGTCTCCAGACTTTGCTTTAAATCCCCACTTAAGACTTGAGAAAACAGTATTTAAAAATTAACTTTTTTATGCATAAATTGGAATAATGATATAGTATGATTTTTTGAAGCCTAAAAGAGGTGATACATGAAAACCAACTTAATATGGTATCTACACTAATAATAAGTGAATATTTTTATTCTTATTATTAAATCGTGATTTACTTGGCTATTTGAACCCAGGCCTGTCTGTGTTCAGAGCTGTGCATTCTACAATTCACCATGTTCCCAGGGTGAAATAGGCCTTGTTCTGAGAGCAGCAGAAGCTCCAAGTCCTGCCTGGAGAAGACAGTGGACTATATAGCAAGGGGTTTGACCTGTTCACAAGCAACAGGGGATGTTAATGACTCTGAGCATTGCTCAAATGACTTCCCAAGAAAAGCCACTGTAGTGGGGGTAATAAAAAAATAAAAAGAGCTGGAGGAAATGTGGTATCACATGGAAGAAAAATGGTGGGAAAGTGTAAGCAGAGGCCAAATCAGGCAAACCCTTCTAGATGATGATAAGGAGTTCGAATTTATCCTGAAATCACTGGGAAGTCACTGAAGGGTTTTAAGCAGAGAGAGAGCAGAACCAAGTGTGTCCTCTGAAAAGAGAGTCCTGGCCATCTGAAGAATGGAGAATGGATTGACATACGACAAACAAAAAAACAAAAGCAAAAAACTGGGAACTGAGGCTACTGAGGAGACTAAGTGATAGATAATGTTGGTCTGGACTTAGTAACAGAAAGATAGGAGAAGTAAAAGGATTTAAAGATGTCTTTTGGTGATGGAATTGATAGAATATTCTTTAGCTAGTAAGTGGCAAAGCCCAGTCATTTGATTCCAAATCAAATACATTTTAACATACATTTATAGTTACATTCTTATTTAACCTAGCTACCTATTAGCCACTAGATACTGAGATAGCAAAAATAACTCCAAGTATAAGTCAACATTGCCTTTCAAGAAATGGGAAACAACTCAATTTTATAATCTTTGGATTTGTTGTTGTTGTTGAAAACAGTAAACATCTGTGGAAAGAATAAAATAAATGCTATTGGGTCAGCGATGTCCTCTCTACATGACATGCAGAAAACATGACTTGCCTGGAATGTGGTATTTACTTCAAAGCAGCCCATTAGCATCTAGCATTTGCCA
Source organism: Bos indicus x Bos taurus (assembly GCF_003369695.1). Lineage (NCBI taxonomy): Eukaryota > Metazoa > Chordata > Mammalia > Artiodactyla > Bovidae > Bos > Bos indicus x Bos taurus. The sequence goes on from NC_040089.1 coordinate 14,046,807, forward strand.
GATTATCTGCCTCTTCCGGGACAAATTTGAATTAAGTGTGTATTTTTTAAATCCAGAGATGCTTTTGGTTTGATATCTAGTATACAATCATCTTAGAATAAAATGGCATTTATGGATGTCTTTCTATAAGCACACCTTTGATTAACTTTCCATGCACTTACTGATTTATTCAACAAATGTGTTTTTAAGTTAGTACTTGGCCATGTGTCGTATTTGATGCTGGTAATAAAATGAAAATAACATAGATTATCTCCACTCTTAACCAGTTTGTATTTGAGAGAGAGAGATAAGACAAGTAAACAAGTAATGTCAACAAAGCCAACAACTGGTTGGATGGAGTAAGTACAGGATACTAGTGGAAGGGGAGGAGAACTAGCCCCCTCCTGGAGGAGCTGACATTGACATGGAAATCTGAGGATAACTGGGGCCAGGCCAGCCTAGAAAAGGTTTAATGAGAGGGAGACTGCTTGGGGAAGTCAGAGTATAAGCAAAGGTCCAGAAATGGAAGAGAAAATGACATATTCATGGAAAAGCAAATATTTCAGAATGGTTGGCAAGGAAAAGTTTAGGAGTGATGAACCCCCTGAGGGAAAAGTCATGAAAGAATTTATAGTCCATGTTAAATAGCCTGAATTCATTCAAATAGCAAGAAGGAACGATGTGAGAATTTTTCAGCAGGAAAGTGACATGATCAAGTATAAAATTTAGAAAGACCTCCTGGAATGCATATAGGATGGAGAATGCATGGGTGGGGATGAAGCAATCAAGTTAAAAAACAAGCATGTCAGTTGGAAGTCTTGTGTGTTAATTATAGACTAGAAACTATGCATTCTAAGAAAACTGAGTGGATAGGGAGAGAAGTAGGCAAATTCTAAAGAGACTAGTTGATAAGACAGGCAGGTCTTGGAGATCGATTGAATGTGGTAGGTGAGTGTTGGGAAGTATCAAAGATGATACCCAGGTTTCTGACAGGAGTTAGGAAACACAGGAGAAATGGTTAGGATATGGTAATAAGTTGTACCCTGGACATGTTAAGTTCCATCTGTTTGTAGGTCACTTAAGTAGTGATGGACGCCAGGTAACCGAGTTCTCTGTATTCACAGGAGAGCTCTGTGACAACTCAGAGGTCTTGTTGGCATCAGCATGTAGTGCAGCAAGAATTTTGATTGAATATTGTCGATGAGCAGGAAAGTCAGAGAACTGTGACAGTATTACGTGAATTAGCCCTTCACAGCTACCCTGGGGCGGTTATAATTCCCCTCTGTAATCAATGATGCAGCAAGCAAATAGTTTTCTGAGGGTCACTCCAATGACCTTGTTGCATTAATTTATTATTAGGCTTCCACTGATTACCATGATTCCAATCTGCAGCCAATATGCCAATCAATATCTACGTATTGAATGCCCCATATATGTTCAGCACAATGACTATCTGAATCTCTTTCGAGTTTTAGATGTGGTAGGCTAAAAATAAAGGACAGGACCCTAGACAAGGTGACTGGGCAGTGAAGAGACTTGCAGAGAAAATTGCAGTTTTAGGCACAGAAAACAGCAAGGGTCAATTTGTAAAAATCAAAATCAATGTGCAAACCCAAAGAGCAAAAGAGTTTCAGAAATCACAAGCGAATGCCAAGGGTGAACACATAAGTAGGACAGGACAGTACAGGTGTAAAGCCAGGAGGAGAGCATCAGGGGCCCAGGGTAACTGTGATGCTCAAGCTTCCATGTATTGACTTCATTATTTATCAAGGACATGATCCTTGGATGGGTAAAACCTGCTTACAAGTTATGGGTTGTGATAGATAAATTGGAGAAGGCAATGCATCCCACTCCAGTACTCTTGCCTGGAAAATCCCACGGATGGAGGAGACTGGTAGGCTGCAGTTCATGGGGTCGCTAAGAGTCGGACACGACTGAGCGACTTCACTTTCATGCATTGGAGAAGGAAATGGCAACCCACTCCAGTGTTCTTGCCTGGAGAATCCCAGGGACGGGGGAGCCTGGTGGGCTGCCATCTATGGGGTTGCACAGAGTTGGACACGACTGAAGTGACTTAGCAGCAGCAGATAGTAAATACCTACATTGGCTTGATTCTTTCATGATTCTAGACCTATTCTGAACATTTTTTATCAAGGCAGTATTTCCACTTACAATAGTTCCCCCATTGTCTAAATTTTTTAGATAAAGATTTTCCTGAAATGATTACAATTAGGTCTCATTTAATGAACATTTATTCTATGTCCACAAATGTGCATTTTGCATACAGTGTCCCATTTAATCTTCACAACATCTAACTGAAAAAACTGAGTTTCTCCTGTCACTGGGAAGAAAACAAAAACTCTGAAAATATGCTGTAAAACTGTTGATCCTGGCTTTGCTTTCCTCTCTTTTTGCCTCCAGAAACTTGCTCCAATTCATTCTCTTGTTCCAGTCACCCTGGCCTTCTTCCAGTTTACCAAAGCCACCATTCTTCAGACCCCAGGATATTTGCACAGACTGTTTCATCAGTTGGACATTGTTTCTCTCTCACTTTGCTATCTCTTTTAGATCTCAACTAAAGGATAGCTTTGTAGACAAGCTCTCCCTGCCTTCCCTGTACCAGTCAGTACCCTTAGTTATGCTTCATAGAACCACACTCCTTTACTGTCAAGCCCTGAGCTCAGAATATAGTTACACCTTTATTACAAGGATTAGGGCTTCCTAGGTGGCTCAGTGGGTAAAGAATATGCCTTCAATGCAAGACAGGCTGGCAGATGGAGGTTTGATCTCTAGGTCAGAAAGATTCCCTGGAGGAGGGCATGGCAGTCCACTCTAGTATTCTTGCCTGGAGAATCCCCATGGACAGAAGAGCCTTGGGGCTACAGTGTATAGGATCACAAAAAGCTGGACATGACTAAAGCAACTGAGCACACACACACACACAGCAGGATTAGTCGTTTAAGATTTTTCACCCTAAAGGACTGTAAGCACAATAATAGGACTTATTATGTATTTCTTTGCTCACTATTATATCCCTGATATCAAAGTTACACAGTTTTGTATATATATATATAGTTTATATATATGTAACTTTATTAACAAAGTTTATATATATATATATATATATATATATATATATATATATATATAATATATATAACTTTATTAACTTTGCCAACAAAGGTCCATCTAGTCAAGGCTATGGTTTTTTCCAGTAGTCATGTATGGATGTGAGAGTTGGACTATAAAGAAAGCTGAGTGCTGAAGAATTGATGCTTTTGAACTGTGGTGTTGGAGAAGACACTTGAGAGTTCCTTGGACTGCAAGGAGATCCAACCAGTCCATTCTAAAGGAGATCAGTCCTGAGTGTTCATTGGAAGGACTGATGTTGAAGCTGAAACTCCACTACTTTGGCCACCTGATATGAAGAGCTGACTCATTGGAAAGACCCTGATGCTGGGAAAGATTGAAGGCAGAAGGAGAAGAGGATGACAGAGGATGAGATGGTTGGATGGCATCACCGACTCAATGGACATGTGTTTGGGTAAACTCTGGGAGTTGGTAATGGACAGGGAGGCCTGGCGTGCTGCAGTCCATGGGGTCACAAAGAGTCGGACACGACTGAGTGACTGAACTGAACTGAACTGAACTTTATTAAATCCAATCAACAATAGAGGTCATTTTTCATTATTTACAAATTATGAAAATGACGGCTAGAAAAGTTGTCACTTATTTAAGATCAAACAGCTCACTGATTAGTACCAAGATTACAGCTCAGAGCTCCTACCTCCCTGTCCATTTTCTTTTAAAAAATATTAGCCCCAATGTGCTTGTGTTTGACCTTCCCTTCTTCATCTTCATTGCACAGATGCCCAAAGGGAAATTCAGACAATAAGTCTACATCCTAACAATGCAAGCTTAATGAACTAACCAAAAGAGTAATCCCACCACTGAAAAGCTAAATTAACATCCTAAAACCATAACTAAAAACATTGCTTCAATCTGACAACTGCACTTGTCATTTCTATAGAGTGTGGGCTTTTTGCATATGGAATATTTCCCTTCAAAGAAAATTGAGAACTTCTATTGAATTGTGCCAGACAGAGCCATAGCTGTGTTGAACATTCTACCGACATTCCTTGAAAAGCATGTGTCATCTTGGCATCTTATTTAGATATATCTTTTAAAGAAGCAGTTGCTGCTATGCTGTAAGCTAATGGAAAGGAACTGCAGTTTCTTTTAAAGTCATCTGGGCCCCCAGAGCAGAACAACGATTCAAATCATGACTATTCAGCAGCCACTTAAGTGTATGACTTCCCTCTGGCAAAGTTCTGAGTTAAGCCCATGGATCATATTATTCTGAGTCAGTTGATATCTCTCCGAATGCTACTGCCTGTGTTTCCACAACTAAATTTATAGAGGAGTCTTTGCAATAGTACTATACCAACTCTTGTATATCTTCTTGATTATTTCTGTTCTCTCTTTTTGCCCACATTGTCAGGTCCAGACTATGAGCAGAAAGCCCCAAAGCTAACAAATGCAGAATGCATTCCATTGACTCAAAATGTGATAACACAGCAGTAGTTTCTCTAGAGAGGATTTTCCCTCATTAATCCAGCTGGATCTTTCACTAAAAACCCACTAAGAGGGTAGTTGAATGAGGGACACACTGAATTTTCTTTCAGTACTTTCTAAAGTCAACTGATCACTTCTAAAATCAGAACACACCCACTCTTTGCTGACAAAAAAGTATTATCTTTATTAGCACTTAACCAAACAACCTAAAAAGCACGTGCCCTTTGTAACAATTGAAAAGAAGATGAGATGAAGATTTGAAGTGATGATAATGAAGACACTTCAGTTTTGTGAACTCAGAAGAGAAGTAATAAATGAGAGAGAGAGAAAAAAAAAAAAGAAATGGTGAAGAAAGTTTTGGTGACTATCAGGGAACAGGAAGTATAATACAAAAACAGTGTAATGCTTCCCTGGTGGCTCAGAGGTTAAAGCGTCTGCCCGCAATGCGGGAGACCTGGGATCGATCCCTGGGTTGGGACGATCCCCAGGAGAAGGAAATGGCAACCCACTCAGTATTCTTGCCTGGCGAATCCCATGGATGGAGGAGCCTGGTGGGCTTATAGTCCACGGGGTCGCAGAGAGTCGGACACGACTGAGCGACTTACTTCATGGCCCTGATACAGCCTTGGGCTTCCCTGATATCTCAGTTGGTAAAGAATCTGCCGCAATGCAGGAGATCCCGGTTCCATTCTGGCTTGGAAAGCTCCACTGGAGAAGGGATAGACTACCCACTCCATTATTCTTGGGCTTCCCTTATGGCTCAGATTGGTAAAGAATCTCTTCCTGCAACGCGGGAGACCGGGTTTGATCCCTACGTGGAAAGATTCCCCTGGAGAAGGGAAAGGATACCCACTCCAGTAATTCTGGCCTGGAGAATTCCATGGACTGTATAGTCCATGGGGTCGCAAGAGTCAGACATGATAAGTGACGTTCACTTCACAGTCTTGAGTCAGACGTACCAAGTTCACTAGTTCATTCGTTTCTTAATTCACTTTGACAATGGTAGCATGGCATAGTGTTCAAAGTGTAGACACTGTAGCCATAGAACTAGAATCGAATTCCATTCCACCAGAGCCAAGCTGTGAAGCTTTTGGCAAGTTCCTTAAGCTCTCTGGCTTCAGGTTACTCATTCAGGCAGGCATGATAATGTGTCTATTTCATTAAGTTGCAAAGAGGATTTAATGAGCTGTAGATAAGATGACTAACACTGTGCCTGGCACACTGTGAACACTAGGTCAGTGTTACTTTTACTGTCATTTCCCCCCATGCGTCTGCATATTCCAACCCCACAAGAAGTGCTGAGTACTGGAGAGGGAATAAGATAGACGCTGTGCCTCATTAGATCACGATAAATATTATGATAGAATGGATTAGGGGATGTGAGAGAAAAGAATGAGGCTGTGGAGTGATTTTATTCATTGAATGGTGAGGAAACACCTCTCTGGAAGAAGTGTCATTTTAA